>NC_046155.1:76774615-77074615 GCF_011064425.1 Rattus rattus | reverse complement strand
GGTCTTCCAAAGGTGGCAGGTAAGTGGCCAGAAGGCACATAAACAGAAGCTTAACGTCATGAACAATCAGATAGATGGAAATTGAAGCCTTGCAATGCTCCCTCCAGCCAGTGGGATGGATATTTGATTCAAAACAACCAAATAAATACAAGAAACATAAGAAGTGTCAGTGGTGATCCAGGGGAGGTGAGGCAGGGCACTTCTGGGCATTGCTGGGAATGAAAAAGAAAGAAAGAAACCAGTTCAGCCTCTGCAGCAAGTTCTCTGATTGTGGCAATTCCCCAGAAACTTGAGAACAGAATTTTGTCTCCTAATTCAGCAACTCCACTCTAAGCACATGTCAGAACACTCAAAGCCAGGCCTTGAGAAGAGGTTTATAAAGCCATGTTCAGAGCACACACACTATTTACAATATCTAGAACTGGGGGACAACACCAATGTCTAGTGATAGATAACTGAATAAATGAAAACCTACAGAAATATGATAGAATATTGGCTTTAAGAAGGCATTTCTGGCATATTACAACCTCGGTGAATATTGAAGGCTCTCAGCAAGCAAAATCAGCCGTTCACAGAGGAAATATACTGTATGATTCCAGCTATGAGTGCAAAGAATTGTCAAATTCTTAGACATAAAACAAAATGGTGTTGTGAGGGCCTGGGGACAGAGAAGAACTGGAATTTATTTTGTGAGTGCCATAAAGCTTTGTCTTTATCAGATAAAGAATGCTATGAAGGCACATGTCAGTTATGGTTGTACATTGTAAATTTATTTAATATCATTGAATCACACACTTACCATTACTAAAATGCTATATTTCATTTGTGTTTTTATAACAGAAAAAAATGGGCAAAACTGTCTTGTGAGATCCACTGACATTCTCTGTGATTCCTCCCTAGAATATCAAACGGAAGACCCTAATGACTTGTACAGACAGATCTTCAGACACCATCAAACTGTTAATCACTATAGAAGAAACATTCTGTTTCAATCAAGCTCTGTCCAGAGAGGTAGAGTCAGCAGGTTATACATGTATGTATACGTGTGCATGCATGTGTATTGCTGAGGACATATGTGAGGGATGCATTGAGAGGAGGAGTGACTTATACAGTAAACTTTAGAGATTGCTGGCTCTGTAACTGATATTGGAGCCTGAATTCATTGAGCTAACAGTCAGGAAGAGGAGGTCATGAACAGAATAGAACCTACAAACACGACTTGAAGCCACCAAACTCACATTGAACCTTATCTGTTTTTACTAGCTTTGATCATAATGATGAGGCCACCATCAAAGGAGTCAGACCTTTCATTGTGATTTGAAACACATACCTCTCACCTGGGAGCCAAAGATGCAGAGCAAAAGTCTGAGAGAAGTTAACTAGACAAAAGCAATGGAGCTGTGTCACATTGGAGGGGATCGGCAACACTTCTTAGTTCCCTGAACTGTGAGCCATTCCCAAGAGCTCTAGCTCCATAGGAAGAAATGCTCACGTGAGCACAGTTTCAGAGGTTTCGAGTCCAAACTTAGCTTGCTCCACTGCTGTGGGCCTGCATGGGGCAAAACAAAGTTGTTCACCTCATAGTGGCTAAGAAGCAAGACAAAAGGAGGCCAGAGACAAAATCCACTTCAAATGTGAGTCCCCTGTGACTGACTTCCTTCACCAAGCTACCTCCTGATGTTTGCTTCACCATCTGGAGGCCAGGTCTTCAGCATGGGAGGATATGGGAGATGCTTTATATTTAAACAACACAGCATGAGTGGCCTCCCTCCATGTTGCCCTCCAAAGGACTTTCCCTGTGGCCCTACCGTAGTTGGAGACATCTGAGAAACCAAATTCTTGGGAGTGTAATTCAATCCAACTAGTCTAACAGATTGGCAATCCCAAAATAAAGATGCCTTGTTATGTTGGCTTTTAATACGGCTCATTAATCCATGCTTAACCTCTAAGTCTTGATCACAGCAAGTTTAAACTTGTCATTAACAGGATACTAGTGTCACACAGTCAATGAAATATGCATTAACCTTTTTTTGAAAGAAGACACACAAGCACACAGACCACCACCACTACCACTGCCGCCACCACTACCACGGCCACCACCACCACCACCAACAACAACATCAACAACAACATACTACATCTGAGATACACATACACACACAATAATAACACACCACATTACACATATATATACCACCAACAACATACCACATCATACATACCAACAACACACCACATCTCACATATACACACACAATACCACACCACATTACACACATACCCCACTAACAACAATATACCAATCACATCACACACACATACCCCCCACCACCACCAAACACCACATCTCACATACATATACATACACATACACACCCCAAGAACACATCTCATCTCACACACCACACACAGACCACACACTCTCTCTCTCTCTCTCTCTCTCTCTCTCTCTCTCTCTCACACACACACACACACACACACACACATAACACATACATAGAGGTGAGACTATTCTCTTGGGTAAATCATGTCTTTTTGGTTAGTTTCTGTGACTCTCTTGTTTTCTGTTATAGTTTTAAGATTTTTGTTGGTGGTGGTGGTTGTTGTGAGGAGAGTGCCAGAGGACCATATCAGCAGTTTTCTTTTTCTTTTCTTTCTGCTTCCCTCCCTCTTTCCCCATCTATAAAGCCCACCCCTTTGCTGAGCTGACTGGAATATTCAGTTTGTTTTATAGAACGGGGTTTCCTGACTCTTCTATTCACAAATAGAAGGAATTAAGGTATTTGACTTAAATTTATTATAATCCTCTATGTATAAATGAAGTAAAATTTGTTGGTCTTTAAGCAAATGTTTTTCTTGATTTGTAGGTTTTATCTTGCATTTTACCTAGTGTGACTTTATTCCACAGTGTACATTTGACATTATCTGAGGACACTGTGAGTTTTTACTCCTCAAGGAAAGAGACATACTCCTTCATTGAGAATGTAGAAAACAAGCTGATTAACATTTGACAGAGCCAAATCCCTCTGGAAAAATACAACCAATATCACCAATGCTAACCATAACCAGAGAAGGTTCGCATGTTCTCTTATGACACTAGCAGTTCAGGAGAACATCTTGCAAAACTCAAAGTACCACAGACAATTGAGAGAACTCATCTGTGCACTGTCAAAGAAGATATGGTACTCTTTCTAGAGGCCGAGTCATCACCCAAGGAATATCAGAAGACCCCCAAAGCTGATGGAAATTTGTCAGTAAGGAATTGCTGCATCCAGGGAAAGATATGTCAATGCTTTCCAGTTGAGGATGAAGTAAAGTTCAGCAGAAGTTCAATGTACCAAAATTTAACAGCTCAACTAGCCAATAGTATGATATTACACTTTGTCTCATTCTTTACTTTCTTCTCAGTTTCAGATGCCCACAGAGGCTACAAGGTGACCAAGGTGGATGATCGAGCCAGGTAGAGGAGAATGAGCTCTTTACCAGGTTTGAATCCTTGTCCTTTGAGCTCAGGGTCAGAAGAAGGGTAGACAGAAGGAAAGTTATGGGTAAAAGTTAGAGGAGAAGACTCCAAGTCCCCGGCCCCTTCTCATTCAAACCTTCCTCTGCACATGTGGTGGGAGTCACAGAACCCAGAACCTCAGCAAAGAGGAAACCAGAGTGAACTATCTTACCAAATTCTTTCCAAATACCATGAAAATGACCAGAATCCCAGAGGTGGATGGGGAGGGACCAAAAATGCAGAATAAAAAGGCTGTTGTGGACAAACAATATGACAGCACTTAATAAGGATCTATGTTTTCCCTTTCCATTTGCCAGCCAAAAGCCTGAAAGAGATCTTATCTGAACACTATGTAAGAGTTACACACATACTCATGTATGCATACACATGCACACACACGTAAATGCATGCATATATATATATATATATATATACACATACACTCAAATATACATGCGTTCACCCTCACACCCATGCACTCCTGTGTATGCACACACAATGCACTTAGGAATACATACACACTTATACGTGTTTGCACACATTGATTTCATTGTCGCAGCACTCTGCAGTGCTCCTCACTCTCTAAAATCGCATTGCTTAGTCCCTATATGTCCCTTCTTCTCTCTGTTCTGAGAAAAGCAAGTACCACGGAGCTAGGTACCATTTTCCTTCAGTTTAAAACTGTGTCTTCAAGATCCATAATTGTATCTGCAATATAGTAGGTGCTCATTAAATATGTTGAGATCAGCTGCCCTTCAATCTTGATAAAGGTAGAGGTGTCTCACCATGTCCTTGAGGCTTGGGGAGTTCTTATCTGAGAGAAGACAATGCCGTAACCTTCTCATACCCTCCAATTCAGGTTTTGATCTCAGAAGGTGGGGGAATAACCAAGAAGTCCAGAGGAAGAAAGAGAGAAAGAGAGAGGGAGGGAGACAGAAAGAAAGGGAGGGAGGGAGAGAGAAGAAAGAAAGGAGGAAGGGGCTAAAGAAGAGAAGGGGGAGAGAGAAGAGAGGGGAAGAGAGATGGAGGGGGAGAGAAGGAAAGAGGGGAGAAAGAAAAGGGGGAAAGGAGGGAGGGAGAGAGAGTAGAAGCTAAGGAACAGAAGGAGAGGGCAGAGTAATGAGCTTATGCTGTTCAGGAAGCTTCCTTCAGCCTGCTCCATGTGAGAGAGCAACAATGGGCTTCCACGAGGGTCCTGGCAAGACAATGGCTCCCTCACCGTCTCATATCTGCCAAGTCCTGGGGGCCTGAGTGGACAGTTTGCTAACTGACAGCATCTAATTGTCTCCCTTCTGGGTTCTGAGATCTGCAATTTCCACAGGGTGGGAGGAAGGCTTCCAAAGACTGAGGGGATTCTCCAACAGAGGCAGCCAACAGACAAGAGGAAAACCCTTGTTAAAAAGGACAGTTTATTGACTCAGAAGATAGGATTCGTGCATAAGTAGCCAGAGCCATGGCATTGATTCCTACCCTCTAGGGGGAGCCACTATGAGCTAGTGAGAGGCAAAGTGTGGGGAGGGATGTAACACCGTGCTGTGTATCTACTCATGGACTTGTGTGAGGACACATGTGAATATAGATGACCCCAATTTACCATGACATAACCCAAAATGTTTCTGACCTTCAAAAGCAACATGCTTTAATTCAGCCCGCACTTTGAACATGTGTCTTTTCCTGGACTGGTGACATTAGGATACTGCCACATGCTTCTGGTTGGCAAACATAAGTCCCAGCTCCTAGTCAGCTCCAAGTCAGTTTGCTATCATGAAGGTTACCAACCAATAGTCTATCTATTGAGCACAACACTGTTATACTTCAGTGGATGGCAGGCCAGATACATACAATGGATTTTTCACCGAACATAGTTTCCATTTGCCGTAGTCGACAGAAGTAACCTTGCTCTCAATAAATAAACATGAGTCTGTAGACACATAGTATCATGTGGATATGCAGAGGTTTTCAGGTATTAGTAGAGTCTCTACATCACTCCAAAAAAGGATTTGAAATGTCTTTTGCAAGGGAACGTGTAATATGAGTAATGAGGAAACAAAATCAACAGGCCAGAGTTGCAAACAGCTGGGAAACCTCTGTGCCAAGTGGGCACTATCCTCCTAGACTGCTTGTATTAGTTACTTGCATACTGCTGTGATGAAACACTAGAGTCAAGGGAAGATATAGAAGGAAGGAGTTGTGTCTTACAGTTCCAGTGAGATGAGAGTCTATCACTGTCATGACAGGGAGTGTGGCAGCAGGCATGCAGACATGGCATTAACAGAGCAGCTAAGAGCTCAGGTCATAATTCACAACCAGGAAGCATGGAGCTAGTTTGAGCCTTTTGAACCTTCAAAACCCACCCTAGTGATAGACCTCCACCAACAAAACCACACCTCCTAATCCTTCCCAAATAGTTCCACCAGTTGACAACTAAATATTCAAGCATGTGAATTTATGGGGAACATTCTCATTCAAGCCACCACATTATTGTCTTAGTAACAATGAGTTTTTAGTAGACATTTGGAGAGGCATTCCAGAACTCTGGTTAATCTGCAAACTGTGACACTCTAGCTGTGTTTCCTGTCTTTTCATGGGGTTGGGGGATGTTTAAAATGTTTAGTTTATAGATAAGATGGATGAAGCAAAGAAGTGCAGGCCGACAGGAACCAGATATAGATCTCTCCTGAGAGACACAGCCAGAATACAGCAAATACATAGGCGAATGCCATCATTACACCACTGAACTGAGAACGGGACCCCTGTTGAAGGAATCAGAGAAAGGACTGAAAGAGCTTGAAGGGGCTTGAGACACCATATGAACAATAATGCCAACCAACCAGAGCTTCCAGGGACTAAGCCACTACCCAAAGACTATACATGGACTGACCCTGGACTCCAACCTCATAGGTAGCAATGAATAACCTAGTAAGAGCACCAGTGGAAGGGGAAGCCCTTGGTCCTCCTGCCAAGACTGAACCCCCAGTGAACGTGATTGTTGGGGGGAGGGCGGTAATGGGGGGAAGGATGGAGAGGGGAACACCCATAGAGAAGGGGAGGAGGAGGAGTTAGGGGGATGTTGGCCCGGAAACCAGGAAAGGAAATAACAATCGAAATGTAAATAAGAAATACCCAAGTTAATAAAGATGAAAAAAAAAGAGTAAATAGTAAAAAAAGAAGGCATGAATTTGAAGAAGAAAAGGGGTGTATAGGAGAGTTTAGGGAAAGAAAAAATAAGGGAGAAATGTATTTAAATTATAATCTCAAAAATAAAAATTAATAGATTCATATTTAAAAAAATAAAATGTTTAATTTATTTTCATATGAAAGGGTGAGGGATTTTTGCGAATAGGCCATAATACCATAATGTTAGATTTATTGTTTATGTGTTTGTGCATGCATGCATATAAATGTGTGTGTGTGTGTGTGTGTGTGTGTGTGTGTGTGTGCGCGTGTGTGTGTAGGTGTGCATATAAGGTGCAAATAAGTGTCAGAATGGACACCCTGAACCTGGAGTTACAGGCAGTTGTTGCTGCCAACAAAGGTGCTGGAGTTTAGATTCAGGCCCTGTACAAGAACAGCAGCACATCTCTGCTGAGGCACATGCACAGCCCCTCAACAACATGGATGCTTTCTGGAGGGCCTGCCTTTCACTGGTTTCACTCCAGGATATCACTCAGCGGACATGCCCTCCTGACATTGATAGATAGCTTTAGAAAGAAGTAAATCTTCAAATCGGAACCGTAACTTTCGCCCTACTCCAGTCTCGTCTTTCCACTGTAGGGCTGAGTGTGTTTTGATTGGATGTTACCCAGAGTGGCAAGATGTTGAATTTCTCAGATGCATGTGGCACCTGAGACCAGCTGAGGGTCATTGATTTCCCTTTCCTAGGACATCCTCCAACGCCCATGCTCGCTGGGGAAAACTGTCATCTGGGAACATTAGAGCTGATTGCTTTCACTCGAATTTTCTCTCTGTGCAGTTCTCTCTTGGAACTGTGCATTTGGAGTGTCTAACACCGAGAGGCGAGATGACTGCAGAATGCCCAGACATGAATAGGAAATTCGTATTGCCCTGTGCAAGGCTGGGAAATGTCAGGGAAGAAGGACAAAGAGAAGGAAAGAACCAGGAGAAGTGAGCGGGAAAGAGTGTAGAAAGCGGAAGCCAGGCCTGGCTCTGGTACTCCTGAGCCGGCTTCATGAGGTTGGACCAGTCAACAATTTATCATGCAAATATATACAAAGTTAAAAATCTCTCTCTCTCTCTCTCTCTCTCTCTCTCTCTCTCTCTCTCTCTCTCTCTCTCTGTCTCTCTCTCTCTCCCTCTCTCTCTCTGTCTGTCTCTCTCTCTGTCTCTCTCTCTCTGCTTCTCTCTCTGTCTCTGTCTCTGTCTCTGTCTCTCTCTCTCTCTCTCTCTCTCTCTCTCTCTGTGTGTGTGTGTGTGTGTGTGTGTGTGTGTGTGTGTGTGTGTGTGTGGGAGGGAGGGGTTCTTCGGGTGGCATAGCTACCGTAAGGTGCCCATGCTCCTGTGAACCCCCTGATGAAATGCACGGCTTTATATTGGTATATACACACCTTGACATCATAGCACCTACCCTGTTATGAAGATGGAAAGGCACATTGCATCTTAGCATCTTAGGCTTCCAGGAGCTTCTTACCATCTGCATGGAAAAGAAAAATGAGGACATAAAGTCTGCTATGTGCATCATCATGAGGTTATGTTTTGAAGTGCTGTTTGTGTGTGTGTGTGTGTGTGTGTGTGTGTGTGTGTGTGTGTGTGTGTTTATTCTTTGGGACCCCTGAAGATGATTTGTCAGACTAATGTCTAAAATTTGATGACTGTACCTGCTCTGCCAAATCACTTGCCTTTTGGTGCTCCCTTAAACCACATGGGTCAGCTTCTCTGAAGTCTGCTCCCCAGCAAAGAAACCCAAGAAAACTATGCCATTTGCCTCCCTTGGCCTTTGATAATAGCCAGTGCAGGGTGCATGAGAGTGTGAGAAAGTGTGTGGGTGTGCTTGAGAGTGTGTGTATGTAGATGTGTGTACACACTGGTACAGTTAATGCTTCTGTGAGTGTAAATGGGAATGTGTGTGTATTTGTGCATGTGGGTGTCTGTATATATGGGAATGATTTCATGTTGGTGTTTGTGATTCTGTGTTTATGAATGTATGTGGGAATATATGAGTGTGTGTGTGTGTGTGTTAATGTATGAGTATGTGAGTGTATGTGTGTTCCTATGTGTGTATGCAGTGATATATGTGAATGTATTGGTGATTATGTGTGTACGAATGTGTATTTCACTGTTGAATCGAATTGCTGATTATGTGTCTATAAATAGTGTCTGTGTTGATGTGTGTGCATGTGAATGAGCCTATGTGTGTGCACTGATTCATGTTCATGTGTGTATGAAATAGATGTGTCAGAGTATGACTGTGTCTGAGAGTATGAGTGTGTATGCATGTAACTTCATGTATATGGGAGTGTGTGTACATTGGTGCATGTGAGTGGTGAGTGTATGATTAAGAGAGTACGAGAGTAGGTGTAAAAGTATGGGTGGACTGACGCATGTGAATTTATGTGAATGTGTGTATGCTTCTGTGCACTGTTGCATGTGAGTGTGCATGTGAGTGTGTGTGTGTGTGTGTGTGTGTGTGTGTGTGTGTGTGTGTGTGTGCATTTTAAGAGTTCATTGCTCTATTTTGGATTCTTCCATTATTCCACAGAACGAATACCAAATGGAGGCACAAGGACATTCTAAGGGGTTGTCCTGGCTCTCATGGGTTCCATTGGACCTCTGTTTTTAATTTTCTCTGCTGCTACTGGAACTTTGCAACTCACACAAACTCTTCCTCAGGAGAATCACCCAGTGACATGTGACTGTTTTTTAATGCCCCGCTGTTCCTAGTTTGAATTTTTCTCTTTAAATTCCTGCTCTTTCTCTTGCTAGTCTTCTCTCCTCTCCCCCTCAGCTGCAATTCCCTAGGAGGACTGAGGCAGCTTTCCTTGCAGCCCTCCTTTGCCTCCCCTTTTGTAATTCAGAGTACAGACTAGTGTGCACCTCATGAAGGACACCGGATAATAACAAAATCGCTGATAATGCTAAAGATAGCTCTTAATGAATCTTGCTTCTCGGTGTTACTGGAAGCATTTGAGCTGGTGAGAGGGACCTTTTCCAGCTCCGAGAGTTTCACATTCTGAGACTTTTACAGTGTTGGGAGGGTTGTTTAGCACTGGCTAAAAATAAAAATATTCTCTTTGCTGAGAGCTAGATCTAATTTGTTAAAGTGGTTGCCTTTGCTTTTTCTGGTTTTATTTTTTAAGCTGTATACTTTCCTGAATGCAAAAATAGCTGAAGTACATTTCATTTTTCCCCTCCCTTGACTGTTGACAGCCTGTGCTCTGGAGTACAGAAAGAAATGAAGTCTGTTCTCTTATTAAAATGCATTGAGTCTACCAGGTAGGCACTGGGGTTTCACAGGCAGCTGCCTCATTTACAGGGGATTCTAGCTGGCTGGAGCCGGCTGGCCCAGCCTGCTGTTCTTTATAGGAGCCCTGCAAGAGTCACCTTATACGTGTGCGTTCTGTGTGTCTGCTTGGATGCAAGCTGCTCTGGCATTGTGACTTGGTGCAGAGGGAAATGCCACCACACTGCCCTTTGTAGACAGGCCCCTTATTATTCATTAATTCAGTACGTCTTTTGTTGAAGACCTACTATGTGGCCAAGCAGCATTCTAGGCTCTGACAAATCACACCCAGGTCCCATGACCATGATAAGCTAAAGTTGAGTGGAACGAAAACCTAATAATGACTACATATATACAGATGTCTCCTGGTGACAAGTGCTGTACAGACACAGGAAACAAGGAAGACCAGAGACCTGAGATTGCATTGTCCTCATGACCTCACTAAAATGACATCATTCCCATCTTTATTGGGAACTGAGCATTTAAAGCAGGGAGAGCAGTTGCAAAGGCCCTGGGGCGTGCATGCAGGGCATGAAAAGAGCAACAGAGGGCAGAGTAGCTGGAGTGTAGTGAGTAGGGCAGAAAGCGTCAGATGGTGAAGGAAGGTGACCCCAGCATGCAGCACCCCAGGGTTCACTTCAGGACCCGTGGCTTTTAGGCTCAGAGCGCAGAAGGCCTTGTGAAGTTTTAATAATGTGAGTGATGGGTCTGGAGTTGCCTGGGTCTCAGCTCTGCGTTTCCTAAGCTTACTTTCCCTTCACTTCAGGCCATCCTTTCTCTTTCACCATTAGGCATGTGTTGTCTGTCTGTCTTGCCGTATGTCTGTGTCCCATGAGAATACAGCTCCTCCTCATGGGGGGGCACAGACAGGAGCTTGATTCACTGAGTTCAATCCCTGATCCTTGCGTGACTGACGCGAACCCGCTGCTGCAAGGATCTATGAAACAGACCCGTTTTGTAGCCAGGGAACAAAACGGAATGGTTCTACTAAATTAAAACAAAAACAAAAACAAAAACACCAAAGCATTCTTCAAAATAAGGAGAGAAAACCACAAATTCTATAATCATAAAACATGCACACCTTCTTTTCTCTCTACATATTTTCTCTCATTGTTTTTCTCCTACTGGCGAGTTTCATATGAGCAACGATCCCAGCATAGTCATTCAGTATTCATCATTTCTCTTTAATGTGGGAACACAAGCATTTCCCAACATTTCTATAGATCCACTGTATTTGCTTTGAGATAGCTGATCAATACAGCTTTACAGAGAGGAACCACAATTTGCACTGCCAGTTCGACTCGGGGCCACTTAAAAACCTTGCATGCTTGTCTTTCTTTTTTTCTTCTCTTTCTTTCCTTTTTTTTTTTTTTTTTTTTTTTTTTTTGGCTGATACAGATACCACAGCAGCAGCCATCTCTGTGATTGTTTGTCCTTTTTCATTTTGTTATCTCCATTTTTTTTTCAGGCTATGTTCCCAGCAGCGAGAGGCTTAGATCCAAGGACATCATCACTGTTACTATTTATAATTTTCATTTCCCTTTCCCGTGGTTGCTGCAGCCCACATCACAAGTGTGGACCCCTAGCATCGTCTTCCCACTTCAGGTGGGTGCAGCCTCTTTGATTTCCTGATACATTCCAAGGCCAGCCTCTGCGTGTCAAGGATGCACAGGTGATGAGATCCTTTATCTGCCATTTCTCCTGCAGAGTTTTCTCATTTAATCTTTGCAGCAGCTCTCGCTGGCAAGTTTTCTTGCTTATATTGAAAAAGGGAATGGGATCAGGACGGGGTGTCATCAGATCAATAGCCTGCCCACAAGTTAACCAGAAGTAGGCTCAGGACTCAGTCCTGGCTCTGTCTGCCTCCTTCTTTCCCTCATTGGTTAGTCCAACACTAATGCATCACCTCTAACCTCGTGAGCTCAGACTTAGCATCATAGACTCTGTGGGTACAAATACAGCCATGCTGAGTTATGAAAGGATCAGAGCTAGTGCCTAAGAAAGAATAATTAAGTCTGTCACAGTGGCAGTTGGGGGGGAAGGGTTCAAAGACAAGACAACGGAGGAGAGTAATTTTGTAGAGAAAAATTGAGAAGGCATTTCATAAAAGACAAGGCTGTGCTTTGAAGTGAGACCTAGAAGTATGAACAAAATGACACGTGTGGAAGCATTGGGAAGTGTGGTCACCAGAGCATGGTGATGACAGCAGGATGAGGATGGTTAGGCTGAGGATGAGGCTGCAGACCGAGCTGATGCTGGAACCAGCATCCTGGGCTTGGTACCATCAGTCAACTTGGCCCAAGTCTGACTGTTCCTTGGGATTGTTGAGGTGAATGCTAGTTTTCTGTTATGTGGTTAGTTTTTAATTGGAATTTAGTCAAGTTGGATTAGATTATTTGTAGGTGGGACCAAGGGAGACTCTTATAAACCACCAAGAAATTCTCTTATAATTATAAGAAAAAAATCATTTCCTGTATACTGTAGAATAAACTTCAGGCCCTTAAATACGACAAGGTCAGGAACATTCGTGCGGATAAGATTGGTGCTGAAACAACAGCTCCAGAGGTACAAGTGTCCTGTGCAGGAGGGTGAATGCAAGCAGGTGCAGGTGTGCCGTGTTCACAATCACACAGCAGAGCCCTCTCCCACAGTGGTACTCAACCTTTCTAATGCAGCCCTTTAATACCATTCCTCATGTGGTGTCCCCCAACCAAAAAATTACTTTTTTCTTTTGTTATTGGATCATTTATGTATTTACATTTCAAATGTTATCCCCTTTCCCAGTTCCCCCCTCTCCCATTCCCTTCTCTCCCTGAGTCTATGAGGATGCTCCCAGTCCCACCTCGCCACCCTGGCATTCTCCTACACTGGGGAATCGAGCCATCACAGGACCAAGGGCTTCGCCTCCTATTTATGTCACATGTTGTCATGGTTTTCAAACACTTTCCAACTTGCCTTTTAAAATAATGCCTGAGCTGCTAGACTGAAAAGGCTTTCTTTCCTTCCTAAACCTTAGCTGTGACTATTGTCATTATTAATCTGTGGGTACAGTGAGAACAAACGTACCCTGACAGTGATGGGAAGTCCTCACTTTGCTGGAAAGATGCTTGGGATGGTTTTTTCTGGGTTAAAAGCAAGAGCTGCCTTCAGCATTGGCTCGCCCGTCTCCTTCAGATGCACACTGGAGAACTTGATATCACTCCACAGGGCAAAGGGGGAAAAGGGGTAGACTGTGTGACTTGGCAGAGAGATAACAATGAGAAAAAGAAACAGAGACAGCACTTTGAAAGGGAGAGAGGCAGCAATGTGGAGGAGAAGAGAGTAGGGAAGAGAAACAACAGAGAAATAGACTGGAATAATTGTTTATGAGACCAAAGAAATGTTGTTGTTGGGAAGAACCTCAGTATGTACTCAGGAGAGAGAGAGAGAGAGAGAGAGAGAGAGAGAGAGAGAGAGAGAGAGAGAGCATTCAGCATTCAAATATGTCTAAGAATGGGAGAGGTGGTGAGGAAAGAAAAAGATGTGAACCATTTTGGAGGTAAGTGAACACTACAAACCCTCATCAAAGAAGCGTCTCTTTATAACTAATGGAGATCATCACAGAAACCACAGCTGGGCAGAATAGAGAGATTAACAGATCATGGAGCACCCAGCCTAAGCTAATATTTCTACATTATAGTTCCTGCATCTATGGCTCAGGGAACACCACAGAAGAGAAGGTAAAAAAGATCATAAAAACAGAATACCAGGAAGCCTGCTGTGAAGCCTCCTCAAAATGACTGTCTAAAGACAAGAGCAATTGTAATTATCTATGGACATGTTAACATGGGAAGAGAAAATTAGTGGGGTATCACCCAGAGACAAGCAAGCAACTAATGACTACTAGGTAGGAGAGGGGAAAAAGCCTCTCCCAGGGATGAGACCATTATTGGCTGTCTGATTTACACTGGACAGTATTAAAAACACATACATGCAAACAACAAAAACAAGCACAGGAAGTCATATTTACATGCACACACACACATACACACAGGAACACACACATGCACGAATGAACAACAAATGCAAAGAATGGGAGTCTATCAACTTGTCACACAGCAAGACATGGGAAGATCTTAACGGGGGAGCTGGGAAGGTCTGGAGAGAAGAAAGTGAGGAGAGGAATTATTTAATTCTATTTAAATTTAAAGTATTAAAACATAACAAAATGTAAATATCACATTTAAAAAAGTAAAGAGAGAAATTAAGGATGTTATATATGTGAAAGCAAATAGGGAGATAGAGACAGACAGACAGGCAGACAGACAGACAGAGGAGAAGAACTTGGTAGTCATAAAGCAAGCATAACCAATAAGTATCAAATCCCTTCAAATTGATTCAATGCATGATCAATTTCCCAAAGTCAATTCACAAAAATGATTTATTTGGGATCATTACAAAACTCACACAATTATAAAACAATCTATTTCTTTTAAAATTTTTAGTTCATTGAAGCTCGTATGGAAATATTTTTGGAGACGTCACTATTCTTTTGATTGGTTTTCATTATTTTGTATTACTAAATAATATTGAAATAGGTAGTTATTTTACGTATTTCTTGTCAAGTTCTACTATTTTTTGACTTATTTTTGTCAGCTCTGGTCTGCTAGAGCAGACCAAAAACAAAGGCCCCTCCTTAGGGTAAAGGAAGAGGGAGTCTGAATACATCAGAGAGGGAGTGGAAAGTGGAGGGGTGGAGGAGTGGACTGCGTGCAGCTCGGATTTAGCCTCAAATCAGTGGTGATTTGAATGAGAACAGCCCCCAAAGGCTAATAGATTTCAAGCTTGATCACTAGGGAGTGGTGCCATTTGAAAGGATTGAGAAGTACAGCCTTGTTAGAAGAAGTGTATCACTGGGAGTGTGCTTTGGAGTTTCAAAAGCCCAAGCCAGGCACAGTGCCTCTCTCTTCCTGCTGCTTCCAGATCAGGAAGTTCCATTCTCAGCGACTTCTCCAGCACCACGTCTGCCTGCACACTGCCATGCTCCCTGCCATGACGATAATTGATTAAGCCCCTGAAACTGTAAGCAAGCCCTAGTTAAATGCTTTCTTTTAGAAGAGTTGCTGTGGTCATGGTGTCTCTTTACAGCAATAGAACACTGAGTAAGACAAAGGGGCAGGCAGAAAGAATCACGAACTTTATAAATTGGAAAAGTAGCAAGTTTAGATAAAGTATTTACCAATCAGTTATTTAGGAAAATGTTCAGAAAAGGCGTTTGTTTCTGTAAAAGCTTCACTCAACAATAAGCAATCTATTGTCAGCATCTGAGGGATGGGATATAAAACTGAAAAAATTAATAAGGGTGCTTGTGGCCCAGTGTGGTTATAATAGGATACCCAAATATCTATGCTGACACCATGTCCTAAGCAGTGCGAAGGTTCCAGAAATGGATCTAAATCAAGTATGCCTGTAGGAGGTGTTATCTCCAGAAACCCCAAAAGATGAGTAGGCGGGAGATGGAGGAAGTTAGGCACAGCTGCCATAGCTCAAAATGAGAACTCAAACATTTTTATTCCAGAAATGACTGAGCCTATGGGAAGGTAAGCCAGGACCTGGATGATGCTTGGGAATCCACCTTGACTGGAGACTGGGTGTTCAGTGAATACCAGAGATGGGGAAAGGCATTCTCAACATACCAGTTGGAGTCCAGCCTCTGGCCAATATCCCAAACAAAGCAGCTATGAAAGCCTCTGAGGACAGAGGCCCGGTAAGAGGGCATGCTGGGAAGGAAGTTAATCTCCTGGGCATAGGCATGGCAGTCTGTGGTGTGTTTGCAGAATTGTGAAAGGCCTTGAAGGAAACCAGAGGAATAGAACGTGGGAACCGGGCACAGAGTGTCCAGTGACATGATGGTAAAACTCCTTACGAAGAATGGCCGCAGACCAAGGCAGAAGAAGAGACTTTACAATGGTTGGAATAGGGTAGAAAATGTGGGAACAACAAAACAGCTCAGGTTTGGGGACAGAAGCTTTAGAAGCAGAACCACATGAAGACAAAATTGGCTCCAAAGGAATGAAGTCAAAGGCACAAAGAAGAGTATGTGCCCAGGTCACCATGTTGTGGAGTTCATCCTCTCAGAGGTCCTTGGTTCTTGTTTCCAATAACAGGAAGGGTGGAGTCAAAGCAGAGAAGGACGAAGAGACTGAGAACGCTCCAGGCTAACTAGTCAGGCTTCGGAAATTTACAAGCAAGAGAAAATAAGGCTTTGTATGCTTCAGCATGCGTTGACCTTTCTGGAAAATTCTAGTGCTGCCATAAGACTCAGCTCTTTGAAAATGAACAACCACCTTTCAGAACATGACTGAGGTCCGTGGTGCCATTTGCCAGTAAGTCCTGCCCTTTTGCTATGTAGAAGCCTGCATATCTCAGCCCGGAATGCAATTGAATGGATTAGTTTAGCTTGCTAAACCTTGGTTCACAAGATTGTGCATTTGAATTTTATAATATGGAAAATTAATTTCTTAAGTTATTAGGACAGAAAATTCAATAGGATTAATTCTCCTGGCTCAAAAATAATCAGAGGTCACCATGGCAACATACATCAATGGAGCAATACACAGTAGAAGAAACATCTCCCGTGTTTGGCTATTTATTCAAGGCCTCTTTCTTCTCTGACCCTGGTGGCATTTGAAAGGTTGACCAAGGCACCCGGAGCTCTGTTGCTGCTGAGTCTGGGTTCAAGATCCACCAGGAGAGACAAGATTGGCCCACATTCCTAGGGACTGAGAAGGGCAGGGTTGATGAAAATAACAACCGTGCTCAAATCCGTAAGACGAGTGTGGGAATGAAACAGTGGTGGTAGGATTCAGGTCATTTACTTCATGCTAAATGTAACTTCTTGGAAATGAGAGAAAAATCGGCTCACACATACTAAGGGGGTTTCAAGGTTGAGTAGCCCTGGCTGATGGAAGTGAGAAGAACAGAGGACACTGATTCCCTTTCTCACTTGATTTTTTTCTCTGGACTGAGCTAAGACAAAGAAGGATTTTTTTTTTTGATGGGTACCCAATTCCATTTTCATGAGAAGTTGGGTGATTGACAGAATCTACTCTACAGCAGCCAAGGTTGATTACAGGCTTTACCACTTTCTATCTGTATAATACATTTCTCTGGGCTTTGATTGAATTATCCGCAAAACTCTGTGTGTGTGTGTGTGTGTGTGTGTGTGTGTGTGTGTGTGTGTGTGTGTGTGAGAGAGAGAGAGAGAGAGAGAGAGAGAGAGAGAGAGAGAGAGAGAGACTATTAGTTCTTTTGAGTGGAATGGAAAATATTTAACAAAATATTAACAACGCTCTAGGCAAATGGTAGGCCCTTCCTTTCTCTATACAGAGGAATATAAACAGACAGGTCACACATGTGGATTTCTCAAACTTTTGATCTAAGAGATAGAAAAACAATTCAGATAAGTCAATGCAAGGCAAAGAGAGTGCTGCTCCAGTTTGGTTAAAGTTGGGGAGAACCTCTCAAGGTCCAAGTGTATTGGACCCTTGACCTTCAGTATACGAATGGGAAGCAGGATCTTTAAGGGTGGGGTTTTGTGTGAGGTCTCCAGTGAACTGAGGGAAGAGGGAGGCTGAGATCTCATTTTTTCTTCTCCTGCCACGGTGAGATCTCCACAGAGCTGAGCCAGTGCTGCCACCACCTGTTCGAGGCTACGGAACCTGGAGATCAGTACATTTCTTCGTAGAGTGGTCCGTATCGGAGCTCTGTGGCAGTGCACTCAGGGTGGAGGCAGGGGGTCATGAGTTCAGGGCCATCCATAGCAACAAAGATACATTCTGTCTCAAAAGAAATGAAATTTTTAAAAAGAGCAAAATAAAACAAGTAATCAAAGCAGGCTGCTCGAGATATTAGAATGCAGAAGAGAGACTAATACAGCAGCCCGTGCTTTCCCTTACATGTAATTTACATATAAATTAAAGAATACCAGCATATTTTATAGTATTATAAGCTATGCTTTGGAGATATTCATGATGCACAGTGAAGGAAAGGAAGAGAAGGACATGGAGTCTATTGACTCCTACGCACGTGTAGACCAAATATTTGAACAAAACAGCATCCTGTGAACATAGACTGGCCAAGCACAGAAACGCAATAGCAAGTGACTTGGTCACATGTCCACTTGGACTGGCATCTTCTTTCTTATCCCATAGGAGAAGCCTTCAGGGATTATGGAGAGAAAGTAATGGGACTACCGAAACCTACTTCAAATCAGTAGCCATAGATGGTTCCAGAAAAATCGCAAAGTCTGTCATCCAGATGTCTCTGATGTTTCTTTTTAATGACTCAAACAATTCCTACAGTGAAATCAAGGCATAGGAGCAGGAGATTTTAAACTCTTTGCCCCCAGACAGGCATATTTCTGTACACCTTCTATCTGCCTGTTGCAGGGTTTCTGTTCTGACCAGTCTGGGTACCAGTGGGTGGGGACACGGGATTGGACACTGGTGCAATCTCCACCCACAGTGCTCTGTATTCTTCTTCTGCACTCTTTAGATCTAAATACACTAAGTTGAGGACCTCCTGAGACCCTTCTCATGGCTCTCTCTTCTGACTTGGTTATCAACAGATGGGCAGGTAGATTCCGGGATGCTCTAGGGGTTTGGATTCATTTTTCTCACACAGTCTCTGTGTGTGGTGTATGATGATCCTGATAGAAAATAGAATTCTACTCAGTTGGTTCAAACCGTTAATAAAGTGATTATTTCTAGAGGTGTGGGAAGGGTGAAGGGAGCTAACAAGAGATAATGAGGCACCAAGGGACTTTCAAAACTGAGACTCAAATGCTGCATCCCAATGCCGGAAAGAGGAGAAAGTAGCCTTTTGGAGTTCAATAAAATGTGGACCCCAGAGCACAGAGCTGCCCAAAAGGCACCATGATGTGTTGGACTGCAAATAGGAAGGTGTTGTTTTCTTACTTTCCCCCTTGCTGGGACAAATTACCTAACATAAACCAGTTTAAGGGACGGACTCTACTATGCTTCAGAGTCTTGAAGGATTTGGTCTATGTCACCTGTCTTCAGGCTCTTTGTCGAATATCACTGTGTGTGTGTGTGTGTGTGTGTGTGTGTGTGTGTGTGTGTGCGTGCGCGCGCTTGGTGTGTATGTGAGTGTGTGTTTGGTGTGTATGCCTGTATTTGTGTGTGTGGTACATGTGTATGTGTGTGTCATATGTGGTGTGTGTGCGTGTGTGTGTGTAGTGTGTGTGTGGTGTTTGTATGTATGGTATTTGTGTGTGTAGTGTTTGTGTGTGGAGTGTGATGAGTGTGTGTGCATGTGTATGGTGTATGTGTATAGTATATGATGTGTAATGTGTGTATGTGGCATGTGTGTGTATGTGCATGGTGTCTCTGTGGGGTGTGTGTGTGTGTGTGTTTGTGTGTGGTATGTTGTGTGATATATGTGTGCATGTCTGTGGTGTATATGGTGTGTGTAGTATGTGAGTGTATTGTGGTGTGTGTGTGTGTGTGGTATGTTGTATGATATATGTGTGCATGACTGTGGTGTCTATGGTGTGTGTGTGTGTGTGTGTGTGTGTGTGTAAGAGGGTATTCTTTATTTTTCAGCAGACAGGAAGCAAAGAAAGAGGATAAGATCAGGGACTGAACAACAACAAAAACAGCACATGGATACCCCCCACCAGTGACCTACTTCCCCAAAGTAGATCCCACCTAGTTCACCCCTTCCAAATAATGCCCTTATATCATGCATCCATTAAAGAAGCAATCCATTGATTAGGTCAGAAGCATCATGATCTAATTGTCTCTGAAAATGCCCTCAGACACAGCACCTCACATACCAGGGCAGGTCGCAGCAGAGGACGCTATCTCAGGCCCATTCTGGCACTCAGCATTTCCTACGGGCTGAGCTCAAGTAGACATCAGTGACAAGTCCAGGTGAAGAGGCCTGTGGGCTCAGCTTCCTGGAGTTCCAAGGATGACATCGAGAGCCAAAAATAGGGGCTTACAGACAGAAGAGCAGATGAGCTTGAATGAGGTCATTTTCCTAATATTTATATTGAAAGGGAGCGTCATTGCTGTGGTTAGAAGAACTGAAGTTTCTATGAAGCCTTCAGTATAAGATGGGGCTCCTTGCACTGTGCCAAGAGCTCTGAGTTAAGCAGACTGCAAGCATTGATGAAAGACTATATGACACTTAGGAATCCCTTCACAATGAAGTGAAGAAATCAGACGAGGCAGCACCTCCATGTTCCTAGGTCCCTGATCATGCACCACCAATTACCACAAAACTTAACCTTTTGTCCCAGTAAGCTGGGTTGCATTTGAAACCTCATAGGGGCAACATGTTGTTTGACCACACTGAGTTTTAGTTGGAAAGAAGTACTTTTAATTTCATCAACTCACAGTATAGCCATGAATTTTTAAATGAGATTCTATGCGATATCGCAGGTCATTGTCATAGTAAGAGATTGCTAACTTGTGGACATGAGAGGAGATATAAAAAGGGCTTAAGTGCTTAATAGCATAGGAACCAGTGGAAAAGGATACCAGCACCGAGATGAAGTGGCTAAACAGTGGGATTGAGCAGAAGAGAAGGCATCGGCTCCCAGTGGCTGCAAGCCATGAAGCAATGGGAGGAAACAGTCCGTTTGTCACTGAGCATGTTAGAGTTCATGCACAGCAGGTTCTGATGGAGAAGCCCTGGGACAGGATTAGTAATGGGTGGGAAACTGGGTTGTGCAAACTTCTCAGCTCAGTTCTATTAACATCTTTCAGCAGAGCTCGAGTATCCTACTGAGGTCAGATGGAGCCGCAGGATTCTCTGCTTGTGCCAGGATGCTGAAAGCTTGACTGTAAAGTTTCTGATGGTCAAGTTGACTTGACCATTGTCCACCCCTCTCCCCCAGCAATGCCGTTTCTAAACTCTTAGCAGAAATGATCCAGAACAAGGATTTGTAGGCTTTTCATACTGTGACCAAGCCACACCCATAGTTATACCAACTCTGTTACATGAAGAATTAGATATTACATATTGATATGTGTCTGCATTTTATTGTTGCATATTATGGATAGATAATAGTCCACACGTGTCATAAAATAGCATGCTATCTTGTATGTGACACTCAAGCTGATATTTCTATTCTTTCTATTTTAGCCCTCTGTTATCTGCCATGCTCTACTCTATATACTCCTAATCTGTTTCACGGTGATCTATTTATTTATTTCCAAATGCTATTTGCAAACTTCGAAAAATGACTTTGATATTTGCTATTGAGCTGTGCTGTAGGGCACTATTCCAGAGAAGATGTCAATATAGAGAATCACCCCAGATAGAGGACCAAAGCCAGATCACAGTACAGATACCACCGAGGTCCAAACTGGTGAACCAGTGAGTTTTATTGAGCTTACTTTAAGGAGGATGGGTGAGGGGTTACAGGAGCAGAAATGACTGAGATGCAGCTATATTACCAAAAGCCAATCCCAGCATGGCTAACAGCTCACAGACACTGGAGACCTGGGGTGTGATGTACAAGCTGCAGGGGGCTCGGCAGGTTGTAGACTGTCTCATGCCAGTAGATTACGCTGATCTGAGCGCCTTCCAGGCAGCTCACTTCATCTTAGAGTGTGTCTCAGTCCTCTAAGGGGAGGAAGGAATCTAGTGAGTCTGGTCAATGTCACAGGCTTCCTGTGGCTATTGCGTTCTTTCCTTCCTGAGCTTGAGGATCTTCCTTATGGATCTTTCCTCATGGGCTTCCAGCTCCCTGTTGGACATCCTGTAGCTTCCCATTTATTTAACCGCCCTGTCTTAAGCAGCTTCTATCCAAGATGGATGGTTCTAATCTGGGAGGAAACTGCTCCATAGCAGATTGCAATCCACATTACAAAAATCTCTAAGGGAGCAGGTACAAGTAGAGTATACATGGTACCCACGCACGAGAACATCTCAGTGAAACATATCAGTCAGTGCAATGGGTATGCTAATCAAAATCAGAAGTCATACAAGTCTGTGTAGGGAAAACAGTCAAGATAGCCCAATGAAGTGGACATGGATGGCTATCTCTAGCTTCTTGTCATATGTATCAAGTGATAGGCAGTTTAGACACCAATTCAGTACAGTTTATCATTACTGTGGACTCTGTTTTTAGGTGTAATTGTGTGTGCCAGGCAGGGAGGATGCTGTTACAGATAAAATGCAGCCCTGGGCCCTGCGCCCTGCACCCAGTTCTCCACAGGGAAGATAAAACTCCTACCAGACAATGGCATCACAGAGGAAAGCCCCAGGCCACAGATGCTCAGATGAAGTGCCTCTGGTCCTCCCGGAATGAGACACGAAAGAGACAATGCATATCAAAAATGTCAAGAAAGAAGGGACAAAAACGTCGAAAGGTTCTTCTGTCTGCTGGCTGAGGTTAGGATGTCTGCAACTAGATCCTGCGTCGGAGCATTAGAGAAGTTGACGTAAGTCAAGGTCTTTGCGGCTTTGTCTCAGGTAGAGCTGTTTTGTTTGGGTTCGGGTGTTTAACTATTCATAGAAATTAAAGAATGGCCGTGGTGGATGCCAGTCATCCATGTGTCAGCACAGCACTCTGAAGAATCTATGCTGTCAGCTGGGTGATGAATTCTCCCACCACTCTTTTCCAGCCGTGAACACACAGCAAGCTTCTTTCTTCCTTTTCTTGACCTTTACTCCCCCTTTTAAAGGCGTCACTTTCCATAGTTTTGCCTCCAGCTGCCTAGATGGAATTTCACCCTCTTTTATACTATTTTCTAAGGCTTGTATCTAATGGGGAATTTCTAGGTTATTATGTCCTAGAAATTGCCATCCAATATGAAAAACTCCAGACTCCTCCTTCCATAGCAAGGTAGGGACACAAAGACGGGAGAGTTTCAGAGCGCGGGGTTTTGATGTATGGAGTGAAGTAGATCGTCTGTGATTGCATCTGTAACGAACTCTCATCATTTTAGATTTGGGTTGCACGTGCCTCCCAAAGCACAGGCAGTAGACTGTGTGGTTATAATTTTAGTTGCTCAGACTTTCTCCTCGATATCAATTACTTTGAATGCTTAAATGTCCAATTTCCTGAGATTTTTATTGTTCAATTTTCTTATTAAGTGACCCTCTCTCCCTGTAAGTTACAGTTGCTAAAACAATTGGAGCAGGAGCTCTGGCATCTGAATGAGCTGTTCCAGAGAGCTCAGGCTCAAAGGCAGAATAGTTTATGCTTCAGGGTGTCTGGACGATTCCATGACAAATGCTTCCAGAGATTAGAGACTCAGGTCTTTTCCCCCAGTGCTCGCACGGAATTGGAAAAGGAAGGGAAAAAATTAAAGACAGGTTTAATTAACCTGCCAAAAAGGAAAAAAAAATAAAACCACAGACTGTCTGTGTGTGAGATTAAGAACAAATCTAATGATCAAAGAGATGGGGGGCGGGAAGTTAGAAGCCACATTTCATATCCAGTCTCCTCATATCACTGAATCTCCTAAGAATCAAATCATCAAATTATCTCACCTTTGGGTTTTCTGCAGCAGAGAGAAATTCTGCAGGTGGAATTTGATGAAGAATCCAGGCAGTCCAGCCTGAAGTTCTACATCAAAGCCCCAGTGTGTGGTGCTTCTGGCCATTGGGTTTCTCACAAAAGCACTCTACCCATTGGGGGAGGGGGACCCAAGGTCAGAGCTCATGGAAGGTGGGAAATGGAGAAAGCAAGGGTGGAAAGAATTCCCATGATGCCTTCAGGATAGAGTGGTCCTGAATAAGTGTCTAGGGGGATTCTGAGCTATTTCTGACAGGGAGAGTAAAGGGGGAAAGTGACTGTCCTTACTTGCTGGCATTCATGTACAGTCCTATTTCCTGGACACACACAGCAACTCCATCACCCAGCCTCCCTAGGACATAGTGGGGACATTTCTTTACTTTTCAGTGAACAGAGTGGCCATGTTTCACCATCAATCAATTTTCCTGGGACATGGAGGGCCTTCTCTGTAGTCTATCTTCGTGCCCTAGTCTACCAGCACCTGCATCATAGCTAAGTTCTGGCGAGAGGATGGAGTTGCAAATTGATAGGGGTGAGAGGCCCAAATAGTATGTGTAAGAGACCCACCCTCCTATCATACTACTTCAAATATATACTAAATGGTTTTGATGTCTGAAATTTTGGACCTATTCTTGGTCTGAATTGTCTCATACACTATCCTTAAGCAAGTGGCTTAACCTCTTCGAGCCACATTTGTAGCAGGGGTTAAGAAGAAAAAAAGACTTCATGAGCTCCTTGAAATAAAATACTCATTGCAGACAGCACATAGTAACCATTCCATAAACGCTGGCTGGACGATGCATGGCAGTATGCTGTTTCTTTGACTATCTATTTTTTGTTCATCTTTATGGTGCTTGGAATTGAAACCAGGACTCTGTGCATGCTAGTCAACTACTCTACCTCTAAGCTATACACCAGCGCTATTTGACTGTGTAGACACTGTTGTCATCTTCACGTTGGCAGAATGGTAGTCATGGGTATAATTTCATTTATGGGGTATCTAATATTTATTAAACACTTACTATGTCTCAGACACAGTGAGCGAGAAGGGGGCAGGATTCTGATTAAAATAACTTCTCCCACATGCCTACTCATTGTGGCTCTTTATTTTTACCACGTTGTCCTAACGTTTGCACTTCATTATTCAGACTCAGCCCGTGGCATATACTCTGCCCTAGAAACTAAAACCCTTAACTACAACTGGTCACCAAACAAACTAGTTTCTTCTGATATCCACAACTAAACAATGGCATCCCCAGTAAAGAAAATATTTGTTATTTTTGTCTGTCCCAAGTGTGTGGTCACTGCTCTAGAGCGGCCATCAGCCAGCCCTCAAGCTCTTTGCTAACTACACTTCCTGGCAGTGTGTTTCGGGTAGGCCTCCCAATATGGGGATTCTAATTCTTCAGGGGAGTGGCTGATCCAAACTGGCTGATTGGAGCCCTCAGTGATCTCTGAGATAAGTTATTAAGAGATAAAAATGCCACTCATAATGGAACAAGAAATGACACCTCCAGACTTCCACAGACACGTTTATCAACAGATGTTCTCACCGTCCTGGGGTTATTCCATTGGAGGAGTATGAGCTTCATGCCCTGGGATTGTTTGGGCCACCTATGAGAAGAACCTGGCCAAGGTCAGAACAATGCTGAAGAAATGAAGTCAAAGTTGAATTCCTGCTATTAAATTTGTTTCTCTGCATGTCTCTGTCTACTTCTCCACTTCCAGTCCTTCTTTATCCCAGTCCCCACCCTGCTCACCACTCCCTTCCCCTCCCTATTCCTTTCCGTCACAGTCCTGGTGATGGAGCCCAGGGTCTTGCTCACATTAGGCAAGTATTCTACCATGGAACTATAACCCTACCCCTGAACAACTATTAATTCAGGCATAAATATCACTACTCATAATGGATGAACTTGATGTTCAGTTCCTTGGACCCAGTACAGTCCTCAGCAGTGTCTAGTGTTAGGGGTACAGGCTGTGAAGAAGTATCCCTTCCTCCTCAGTGGCTGAGTGATTTTCCTTGCACAGTACAACCCTGATGTGGCCCTCTTCCCAGGCACAGGTCTAAATGCCCAGGTTTGCATACACTGTTGAAGGGCACCATGAAGCTGTCCCTGGGTACCGTGAAGCCATCTTGCCTCATTCCCCTTTCTCCCTTCTCCCAGCCAATGTGCTCATGTGCCACCGTGCCATTTTGGTGAATCGCCGTGGATGAAAACCCTACTATTTGTGTGTAGATCATCTTTTTAAACCGTTTTCTTTGTAAGTTGGTGGGCTGTAGCCTCTGGGAAAATGTAAGAGACTCACATCTATTTTTTGGCATCTCATTCCATGAACCCACATAGAAATATTATTTTCTCCCCAAGACAGAAATCACTTTGACTTAGTTATTTTTCATTAAAATTCAAATTAACTTAATAAAATGTAGGGCTGTAAATTAATGAGCTTCTTGTGGAATCTACACAATATATGCCCCTCAGGTAACTATGGAGTATCTTCTATTAACAATAGTGGGCCTTCTCAGGGTGGCTTAGTGGGTAGAATACTCTTGCTGGTTTAACTCAGTTAATAACAGCTCCAGTCACTCAAATACAGACTCATAAGTGTTTTCTGACCATTTACTATGTATCAGATCCTGTTCATGGGGTTTGCATTAGCTTCTGGAATCAAAGCCATGTAACTGAAAGTGTGTATGCACCCCAAATTCCTATTTTGAAGACCTTCCTCAAGATGATCTTTAAAGGGAAACTCTTGGGGAGTAATTTGGTTTAGTCCAAGCTGAAGGTGTGGCTCATAATGGTGTTTTATTGACCTTATGTCCATAAGAAGAGACTAGAACTTGCCCGCACTGCCAGGAAGCTAGCCACTCTGACACTCTCATTTTAGACGTCCAAGCACTTTTAGAGCATGATTAAATTGCAAAAGTTAATAATTCTTAATTGGCAATTTCTTTCATATTAGAATTTACTACTTATGCAAATAATAGGCTTCATTAAGATATTATAACTATAAAGAATAGATTTTGTCCATATTTGCCTCCTGGTCACTGGTCCTCTCAATCTTCCTAAAGTGTTCCTCTTTGTCCTTCTTTCTTGTATTAATATATATATAAAATTTGGCTTATTTTGTTTAACATTATCTCTAGTTCTATCTGTTACAAATATTTAATTTCATTCTCCTTTATGGCTAAATAGTACTCTACTGTGTATACAGAACACATACTCAGCCATTGGTGACTTCCTGATTCCATACCTTGGAACTGTAAATTTGGGTGTAATATTTCTTCTTTAAAGTATCTGTCATTTATGGTAACCAATCTACGGTATTCCACTAAACAGTGGGAGTGCACAGTCCCCACATTAGAAGTACACAACATAACAGCAGGCTATACAACTATAGGCCCAGCATTCTTGATGAATTTCCTTATGCAGAACAGAATACACAGATTTGCTAAGAACCACACTTGTCCTAAATCAAATCAGGAATGTGTTATGCTCCCTAGAAGCAAAGAAGGTGCAAATTTGAAAGTAATGAAAAAACTATAGAGCCACAGCTCATCTTCCATTCCCAGGTTTTACTTCCCCCTTCTATGAAACACTTTGGAGGGACATAGTGGTTTTTTTCACATGGCTGGGCACACTAAACATATCCACTGAGAATTAGTATTAGCATGGCACTTAAACATGCTGCCTAACTCTACCCAGTTAGTAAGTAGAGAAACAGGTACTTCACTCGAACGGAGAATGTTCTCTAGCACTTAAAAGCTTAACCACCATGCAACGCCTCATCTACGATAAAGAGACTAAATGCCAACAGGGTCACAAGGAAACAAGTTTATATGATGTACCCTGATAGGCATCTGTGGTGAGTAATCCCATGATGTAGAGTAAACCTTACCTGTTTCTTTGATGCCTGCATCTTATCCAGTGAGGTATTTGCACCGTTCAGTGTAATGGGTACTTAATACTAGGAGCTGCCCTCATAGTTCCACATGGAAGTCTCTATCCTGTCTCTTTGCAAGCTGATTTGACCTAGTCATTGTGGTTTGAATGAGACTGCTCTGCATAGACTCCTGAATTAGAGCGCTTTGTCTCCAGTTGGTGATGCTGTTTGAGGGATGTTTAGGCAGTCAGGCTTCACTGGAGGAATCTTGCCACTGGAGGCAGGCTTTGGGGACTTGAAGCCTAGGACCATCTCCAGCTCACTTCCTCTGCTTTGTGCTTGCAGTTCAAGGAGTGAGCTCTCAGCTCGCTGATCCACCTGGCGTGCCTGCAGCCCCTGCCATCATGGACTCTATCCTTCTGCAACCATAAACCGGAATAAACTCTTCGTTCACAAGTTACTTGCTCATGGGTTTTTTTTTTTCCACAACAACAGAAAAGTAACTGACACAGCAACCATAATCTGGTGACTAACACCTAAGGCTGTGACCGATGGGGCAGAAAGCGGGGTGGCTTACTTTCCACACTTTGGGAAGTTCATCTTACTATAAAAGCACGCCCAATGTCATTTCTCTTCAAACTAAGATCAGGCAGGCATGAAGGAATGCAGACTTTGTGGGAGTGGAGTTTTTCCTAGATAAGGTGGACTTAAGCAAAAGATGCTTCTTGGGTGGGAATCTAAAGGATCACTTTACCAGTGCAAACAAAAACAAAAGCACTCATTACCTTTCCAAGACCCATTCCTAGGCCAGCTCTCCTGCCCACTCTTTCCACATCACTAAGTCACACAGGAAGGTGACCTCCATGGGCATGGACTCCACCCATGCTCAGCTCCTGTTGTCCAGCATAGTGCTTAGCATGTAGTAGGTATGCAGTCAGGACATGCTACAGAGTCAAAGAAATCCAATGTGCAGTACTCCTAAATGTCGCACACTTCTGCTTCCACACCTCTAAGGGTGGAATGTGAGAGAATCTTTTATGATGCAGCAGCAAGTCCTTCATGGTTGACATCTTCCATCACTGAACAAAGCATGCACCACCTTGTTTTCCTTGCTTCTGAAAACAATCCAAGGCCTCCTTGGCATCCGTCCCCACTTGGGGCATCTTTACTCCCTTAAAATGCTGCTTGTGTTATGTGTGCGGTTTTCATATCCCTACTTTATGGAAAAAGTCATGGCACATTTACCTCTGTGTTCTCATCACCCAGGACAATGCCCTGTCCACACCAGGAGCTCAATATTCTACAGCTACTCGGTTGAACATGAGCAGTGTCTCCTGACCCTGGTTAGCATGTGGCTGGGAGCTACTCCTTAAACACTTGTTGGGTGAATGAAAAAGGGAGTGTGCATCAGAGAGCATGCGCCATGGGAATTAGGATGGAGCATCCTAAGAGCATATTCCAGGTTAATCATTGTGCTACTACAATAGCACACTCTAGCCAGAAGATGCAATATTATGATTTAATCCTATTATTTTCAAGTGTCACCTCCCTCATCTAAAATGCTGTGGTTCTCTTCCTGATACAGTTTGAATTTGAAATGTTCTCCACGATCCCATGTTTTAAACGTGTGGCCCCAAATTGGTAGCACAACCTTGGAGATAGGGCCTAGCTAAGGAAGTGTAGCACTGAGAATGGGTCCTTGAGGGTACTGTCTGACGTTCTCCCTCATGTGCCAATGCTTCCTGGTCTGTCAGTAAAGTGGTCTTCTGCCACACCCTTCCACAGCCATGATGCTGGGCTGAAACACACAGGGCCAGGAGATGATGGGCTGATCTCTCTGAAACTACGAATGAAGTACATCTTTCCTCTTTTAGTTTGTTTCTCTCAGGTACTTTGGTGCAGAGTTTTAGTAGCAGCTAATGTGAATACAATTTATAAACAAAAGCACTTAGCTCTGTTTTGTGTGTGTGTGTGTGTGTGTGTGTGTGTGTAGTGCAAACATTCATATAAGCATTTAATACCAGTGTGTGTGATTGTGTGTGCATGTGTGTGTGTGTGTGTGTGTGTGTGTGTGCATGTGTGCATGCTTGTATGCTATGCTAACATACATAGAATCATTTAATGCCAGTGGGGCAAATGAATAATATTGCTGTTGTAATCCATTATGGCCCAGGACACCATGGGCTGCTTACACTCGGGGAGGAGAACAGTTCAAGATGGAGGAGCATTGACTAAATGAATTTGAAGAAGCCAGACATGGGAGTAGCTTTCCCTGGGGAGTCCACATGAAGCTGCACCTCAGCCCTTTTCTGGAATGTGTTCACCTTACCTCAAGTTGCCAGAGACTCATCCTTCCCTTTGTCTCCCCACTTCTCTATGCACTTAATGGTTGGATGGTTGAGCTGGAAGGTCAACTTAAGTGGATCTGGCATCAATGAGGGCCATGCCTCTGGAAGGTCTGGAGAGCATCTTCAGGAAGGACTAGTTGAAGAGAACATCTTTCCCCCCAGAGTAGACAGCCCTCTTCAGTGGTAACCTAAATATCAGAATGGCTGTGAAAAAGCAGTATTACCTGCCTCACTTCCTGCACGTAAGTGTGTCTACCCTATCACTGTGGCTATCATCCCTCACTATCACCCAAAGCTCCTCAGCCTTCCAAAGTGGCCTAAAGACCAGTGGATTTCCTGGAATCGTCCAGGCCTGTGACACCAGATTGTGACTGCCAAGACATCCAGTTAGTGCCAGACACTCAGCCTCTCCCCTGTGCACACAGCCATTGCTGGACTGCTCAGCCCATATGGTATAAGTCAAGGATGTATGCCTTCTTCAGTATAAACCTTCACTCTCTTGATCTGTTCCTCTAGAGAATGCTGACTCGCACGCTGGTCTTTGAAGTGTCTGTGTAAACTGACATCCAAGGCTACACTGTAGAGATCTGTTGATTACCTGTCTGTCTCTCATGTATGCATGAAACACGATGTTAAATTTCTGGCTTTCTTTTTCTTCTTTCTCTTCAAACACGGGGCTGTTCTGAGAATCTGTAGGAGTTACTCCTTTCTGACACAAGTAATAGCATAAGAGAATAAATTTTGCCATTTTAATCAAATTCTAATGAACTCTATTTTTCTGGAAAGGTTACTTCAGCAGCTAACTCTTTAACCTTCATCAATGCTTGGAACAACTTTCTAGACAGGACACTTAGACTATCTTTGGTTTCTGTTTTTGTCCTATGCAAATTATTTTTGAATAGTTCAATTACACAGCAAGTGTTCTGCTCTTGTTCTAATTGGAATCAACAGCTCTGGGGAGAATATCATACCTGAGCCATAGCCAGCACAGCTCTGTGTCTAGTAGGCCATGGCCAGTGGAGCCCCATGTCTACTGGGCCATGGGCAACTGTAGTCCTGTATCTATTGGACCATGGCCAGTGCAGCCCTGTGTTCAGCCAAGCCATAGTCAGCATAGCACTGTGTCCACCTAAGCCATGACCCACCTAATCCTGTGTTGAAATGATCCATGTCCAGTACAGCTCTATGTGTAGCCCCAGCCCCAGCCCCAGCCCCAGCCAGTGCAGCCCTGTGGCTATCTGAGCCATGACGAGTGTAGGCCTGTGTCTATAAGAAATAGAATCAACGTCATGCTCCTAGCAGCTCCTCATAAAAGTAGTTCTTGATTCTTTGCTCTAGGCCATTGTATCCTTGAATCTCTTTATGCCTTGTTTCCTCATTGCTTTGTTTCTTCTTTGGTTTCATGTAAGTCACTCCCCTTTAAGAAAATAGTCACAAGTAAAAATAGTTTCATTCATTCATCTCTCTGAGTTTTTGCTGAATGTTAGCTGTAATTCTTGCATTTAAGAAATAAAATATCTCAGCTTCAAAAACAAGTTTTATTAAACTTTTGCATTTGTCTCTTTTCATACAAGCTTTAGGTATAGCTAGATCAAAGACCTAAATAATTCCATGTGAATTCTCTGTTGACTCTGTTTCTCTGAGATACTTTGTTCTCTACCAAACAATCTGTATCCTGAGACCTTGGCATTGGCTACCAACAATGTCTTCAAAGATGCATATTTTGCTACTTAGCTACCACAGAGAGCAAAGAATTGTGCACTATCCTTCCAAATTTTTTGGCAAGCATCCCAGGCTTGGCTTTATCTTTGGGTCACTGGTCCATACATGAGCAGCTACAGCCAAGAGGAAGGAAACTTCTAGTACACAAGTCTGCTCCTAAGGGTAGAGAACAGAATCAAAACTTATACAGAATATCACTTTAGCATATGAAACTGGTTTTCTAATAAGGAAAAATCAATCCATCAACAGAATTATAGGACAGATGCTGGGCAGTGAACTCTTTTGTCCCTAAGCTCTTAAGAGCTGTGTAATTTCCTTTCAGAACTGTGTGTGTGACTTCAGCAAGGCTGTCCTTGGTTCTGGGTTTATCTCATTCCTTGGAATTCACATTTACCTCTTCAACGGGTACAGCATGGTTTTTGTTCTCTGATACCAATAGAAGATTGATTTTATCACCAAACTCACCTAAGGCTACAAACAAGACCAAGATAGGGCACATCTAAAACACCCACCTCCATGTTCCTATTCAAAGGGTAGTTTCTCTCTGCCTCCCTTGCAGGCTCAAATTGCTGAGCTACTGCTTAATTCAAAGCCTGAAATCCATTAAATGCAAAGCAAGGAACAGAAATGAAATCCCCTCATTAAATCTGTGTTCAGTAGGGTGTGTGCATAATTCATCCAACCCCATCAAATATAAATATCACAGTATTGGGGGGCATGGAGCCAACACCACAGAAGCCTGAGTCTCTTTAGAAGGAGGTATTGAGAAGAGACAAGCTTTGCAGGTACGATAATGAGATCTGATACCAGAGGACTTCCTACAACGTTCCTGCACGAGGATATACTCAGCCACAGGGCCTCCCTGCCAGCCTCTCTGTGGGCACCTATATGTTTATAAACTCAACTCCAGCTTCCCTTTGGAGCTGGCACAGGGCTGCTGCAGCTTCTAAAGTTCATGGAATGAACATTCCCTGGGCTTTGGATTGAATGGATAAATCAAATGCAGGAAATATGTGCTTCTGCTCTCAAACTCTACTCACCTACCAGAAACACCAGTTCCAACCTGCAGCTTCCAATTCATCAACTTCAGAGCTAGAACCCAACATATGGGACAGGCTTCAGGGCATGGCTGTTCCCCAGTCCCATGATGCAGAAATTGGAGTCTGGCCTTGGGGATGTTGATGGTTGAAGCTTTACTAACTAAAATATCAAAATGATAAACATTTCTACTCTGGACCCTGCTCTGATTCCTGTTGGTTTCTTCCCAGAGAAGCTGCCTCCTATTCTCATGACTACCTTCTCTTTACCCTCCTTTCCTTCCTTCTCCTCTTCAAAACCATCACTTGTGGCATGGACAACCCCAGAAGGGCATGGTCCCAGATGATGGCATTTTTGAAACATAATGGAACCTTTAAGAGGTGTAGCCTACTAGGAGGAAGTTAGGTCATTGGAACGTGTTCTAGAGGGAGATATTGGAATACCTGATTTTCTTTTTCTTTGTTTTTAGGCTACCATGCTGTGAGTAGCTCTTGTCACCTCAAGTCACAAAGGGTCTGCCTCATCCCAGGCTCAAAAGTATGAAACCACTGAAACTATGAGCCCAGATAAATGTTTCTTCCTTTTGACTTATTTGCCTCAAGAATTTTGTCACAGTGGAAAGCTAACCAGTATCATCACTTACAGCATCGTACTGTTTACTTGACTTGCATAGGAACTGAGCACTATTTAAATAGATACACAATCTCACTTAATCCTCACACATACTAATTCTCCAGTTTTCAGGATATTTGTAATAGCTACCCCTTAAGAGAGCTGTCATCTCACCATCTAAATGTCAACTGCTCAGAGTCATCATCTAAATGTCAACTGCTAGGAGTCACCATCTAAGTGTCAACTCCTCAGAGGCACCATTTAAGTGTCAACTCAAAATCGTGTTCTCTGATGGACCCATTTTTTAATGAGATATGAAGCAGCCAAGTCACAACTATCCTGCCATCTTTATTTGTTTGTTTGTTTGTTTGCTCTGCACTTAACTTAATACTAGACAGTAATTCATTCCTCTTTACTTTTGACATCTATCTTATATAACAGAAGGTAAACTCCTGGACCAAAAAGGATGGAGGTTCCTCTAACTTGTCCTTTGCTAGGCCCCAACTGACTACGAAAGAGTTTTGAGTCAAGCCAATGCTCCAGATTATGGAGAAAAGGATCAGCTCTACAAAGAAGGCAATGTTGTGATCCCCAATGGTCCTGATAAGGAAACTGAGGCACAGTAGTGCCTGAGTTGATATCCCACAAGCTCGTGGAAGGATATCTGTACAATGAGCTAGGGATCCGTGTTCTGTTCATGGGGTATCTGCTTCAACCATGGAGGCCTAAGTGGCAATGCTACCAACCCTTCTCACATATTCCTACTGCCCACCCTACCTTGGTTCAGGATCAACTTTACCAAAAGCCACTGAATCACTGATCTGGACCATAGTTTATTAAATGTCAGTTTTTAGGCCAAATTTCTCCTTTCCCTTCTGGATTTGTGTATTAGGTATAAATATGCATTTATTAATATAAAACACATTAGAATACTTGTGCATCTGAGGCTCGAACTGATCCTTGGGTGTACAGTGGTACAGACACCTTGATCAGGAAGAGATGGTCTTCCAGTTGGCAGTAATGGTAAGATTTCATTGAACTTGAAGGCAGAAATACTGTCTTTTGTATATTACTGTCTCTTCTTGTCCTGAACTCTGATCTGGTTTTATAAATAACAAGATGAATTGAATCAAATTAAGCTTTCTCCAAGATTTCCCCAAGATAATCTTTGCTTTCTCTATTGCATTGAGGAGTTTGGGCTCTGGGAGCCATGGTGCCCATACTGTTTCAGAATCATATCAAGGCAACAGTGAACATCCATCTCAGCATCTAATGTGGGGTGTAATTAGTCAATTACATTACAAGCCACGGGGAGCTCAGAGAAGTCAAACCCTCATTTACAACCTTGTCCTATGAGTGGAACCAATCTTCTTTCACACAGCACGTCTGACAAGAAGCCCAAGGGATCAAAATGATCTGAGAGTCTAGTCCCCTTGGACTCATGGAGGAGACATGTAGAGAGGACTTTTCTTGTTTTAAATTGGTTTTAAGACTACACAGGATTGGAAAGTACTAGAAGGCCCCATTCACACCTTCTTGTGATTCCCAATCTTCCTGAAGATAGTAAGCTCCCATGGAGGTCAGTAATGTAGAGTTTGGAGGCATGCCTTCCCCTAGGATCCCAATAGTCACCCTCCCTAAGGGAAGTATGGTGTCATTAGAAGTCTATAACCCACTATGCCAGGGATGATGAGTTTTGATACATACACTACATATAAGTACATGGCCCAAGGCCTCTGTACCTGAGATTTCTCAATGGTACAACTTGTATAATGTCTTCTACTATATTAGGAAAAAAAAGCCTTTATCTCCACAGTATGTCCACTGTCCCTCAAACAGAGGTCTGTGCATTGGTTGACTTCATTATTACTGTTTCTCTTTTGTAGTTAATTTTTCTGTACTTAAAGAGGACATTATGCTGTCTGCCAAAGACCTAGTGGATATCAATAAGATCAAATCTGTGAGGGGACATGACTATATTTGTTTAAGTAATGTCCTTAGAATATGAATGCTAATATGCACCTGCCCACCTTCCCTGAGGAAGATATTTCACATGTGGATAATGAAGAACAAACTGATACCTGCTTTGTATGCCTGCTTATGTGTGTGTACCTGTCCTGCTTCTGTTCAACAAAAAAACAAACAAAACGAACATCATGTTTTAACTCTGCCACCCATTGATACTTATAAAAATGTGTTAGGCTTTACAGTGTTGTGCTTATGAAAGCCATAACTCTTAAATTCGTTTTTTGCATGTTGTCTGCTAATACTTTATTTTAATGAACCTCAAAGTCTACTTTTAGAAATAAATAAAGTCCATTTCATTTTTGCTAGAACATTCTCAGATTGTCCATGGTTAACAACCTCTTCACCTCATCCACCCCATCACAATTATTCCTTGTTTCTGTGTTTGGATGGCATTTTCTCTGCCCAATCACATTGCTTCTCTGTGGTGCCCAACACCCTCCCTTTGTTTTCCCATGACACCTGACTTCTCAGAATTGTCTCTTCATTGGTTCTTCCTTGGACCACTTTAGAGGTCCCTAGTGTGACTCACAAAGCCCTACAAGCCAACTATTGCCTGTCCACATGTTTGAGCTTTCTTTCTTTCCATGCCCAAATTTACATGATGGCCTTTATTTAAGACCACTAGGCTCATCCATAGGATAGTGGGAGCACCAATCAAATTTGAATGAGTAAGATTACCAATTCCTAAAATTATTTGCTTATCTGTTTGCAGTTCAACTGTAATCTAGTTTCCCACTGTGGCTGGTAGTTCTGACTGTTAGTAACTTGGATCATGACCCTTAAGCTAAAAGATTCAGACAATTTTTCAAAACCAGAATTTCTTGAATTTACCCATCATGTGCTGATAATAAAACAAGTGGTCTGAAATTTCTGCAATCCCACAGACAGTACTGTGGTTCATCTCCACAATCCAGCCACCCCCAAGGCTCCCTTTCTATGAGACCTTCCTTCAAGATTAAAGCAGGATATGCTTTAGCGTCAGTGTCCCACACATATTCCACATCAAGCTGCCTTAAGCCTGGGCTTCATTGGCACCATCAACTGCTGCAGATCAAAAACCACTGCCCTTGTGGACCAGATAACAGACTGTGTGATTTTGTCTCCAAGGTAATTTTATCTCACAAACACCTTCCCTTATCCTGTTGGCTGACCTTGGAGGAACACCTCAACAGGTGTGATTAGGTCTGCATTCCAGGGAGAGTGCTTGGCACTTGGGCCTCATCCTTCACTGAAGGACAGGTTATTATTCAGTCTTCCCACCCACGAGATCTCAATAGTCCTTTTGCATTATACTCTCACCAATTTGTTAAATAGATAAGATAGGAAAACGCATAGAAAGAAACATTGCATAGGGCAAGGAGCAAAACCTTTTGCATTTTTTTTCTCCTTTAATTTTCATAGAAACTTTTAGGTACAGGAGACATACTCTCTTTTTGGAGAAAGAAACTGAGGCCGAAAGAGGTGTAGAAAATAGCATAAATTCCAAGTAAATGGCCTGGAATAAAGACATTATGTAAAAGGTTAGATTTGTAAAGTTTTATGGAAGCAATAGTAGTTTTTCTACCCCACTGACTCTGCAGCTTGGCAATGTGACAGACATCCTTATATGGGAGACACATTGAGTCTTAGGATGCCTCTGTGCTGTGGCGATTCATGTACAAATACGACACAAGATTTGGGGACAAGGAGGATGAGGCACTTGGAACAAATTAAACTTAGGCTCTAACTAGAGCCACCTCACTGGTTGCACCCAGTCCCAGTCACCAGAGCTGCTCAGTTGACTATTATGGAGAGCCCAACAGAGATGACCACTCAGACAAATTTTATAGCCAACTGAAAGTCTATATTCTAGCCAGCTGGGACTACACCCAGGAGCACACTTAATGCCAAATATTTAGGATAAGGAATTTTTAAAGGTAAAAAACACTTCTTGGTATTTTGTTCAGTCACTACAGGGGTAGGTTTTGTGCAAACAAGCTGTTTAACAGAAGCTAAGATATGCAGTTATCTGGATGGTGAGGTTACATGTGCAGGCAGTTTAACAGAAACCTGAGCTAAGTTAGCTGAGGCCTCTAGCTAGACCTTAAGTTCCTAAAATAGAATTGATTTACTTTCCACTAGGTTCTCGATCAAGGAGATCAAACTCCACTTAAAGCTAAGATGCCCTCATCAAGAATACAAGGGAGAAGAACCTTAGCACTTGCGTCTTCCCCTGTCACAGACTTGTACAGCCACCTTGTAACATCCAGGCCTGGTCACCAGAGATGTCCAGTTAACTAGTACAACCATCTGACTACACCCAGGCCTGGTCATTGGAGATGTACAGTTGACTGGCACAACCGAAAGCTGTTGAGACATTAAGGTTGTTTTCTAAGTAGTAAAACCTCATTCCTATAATTGAAAGACCACACTTTCCAGATCTGAACATAGCTGCTGCCTCTTTCAGCCTCTCAAACAGGATTTACCTCTGGCTGTGGTAAGTTCTATTGGTCCATCACAGTTTTGAACCTGTAGGCTGTGACTTGGAGCCTATAGAGGAAGAAAGGGCTTTGAAGGTAATGTAAGGTACAGGAAACAATAAGGCCAATACTTATCTACTTGGGAATTAAAGTCCTCTTTGTTATCTTTCAGGATCAGGAGGCACAGAGTGTCAAATTTCCCTTAAGTTTCCCTACCTTTTCTGAGTTGTCTCTATTCTGGATCCTAACTCACATGGTGCTCCATCCCATATGCAGCCACCAAACCCAGTCACTGTTGCGGATACTAAGAAGTGCTTGCTGACAGGAACCTGATATGGATGTCTCCTAAGAGACTCTGCCAGAGTCTTACTGATACAAATGAGGATGCTTGCAGCTAACCATCAGACTGAGCACAGGGACCCTAATGGAGAAGTTAGAGAAAAGACTGAAAGAGCTGAAGGGGTTTGCAACCCCATAGGAAGAACAAGATCAACCAATCAGACCTCCCAGAGCTCCTGGGAACTAAACTACCAACCAAAGACTATACATGATGGAACCTATGGCTCCAGTCACACATGTAGCAGAGGCATCAATAGGAAGAGAAGCCCTTGGTCCTATGAAGGCTCATTTCCCCAGTGTAGGGGAATGCCAGATGTTGAGGTAGGAGTAGGTGGGTGGGAGTGGGAGCATCTTCATAGAAGCGGGGAGGGGGTGTGAAAGAGGGGGGAAAGAGGATAACATTTGAAATGTATATACATAAAATATTCAGTTAAAAAACCCATTGGTTTGTTTTATTCTAGATTGTGACTTTCTAGAATGTCACACAAATTGAGCAGAGACATTTGAGATTGCCTTCTCTGATTTAATATAATCCATTAGAAAGGCAAAAAAATTTTATTTCTCATGAGTTTGTTGTCATGTTTAATTGCTGAGTAATATTCTAGTGTATATTATAGCCACAATGTTTTTATCCATGTACCAGTTCAAAGACATGTACGCAGTTTCCATATTATGATTAAGATCCATATTGCCAGTATAAACATTGATGAGTATAATTTTCCTGTGAGTCCAAATTTTCATTATTCTTGGTAAAGATCTAAGGGAGGGATCTAGGATAAGTACATATTTCATTTTAATAGAAAGTTCAAGATATGAGGAACATGGCAAGGAACTCCATCCAAATCTACCTCTGAGCCAGATCCATAACAGTATCAACCAAAGAAAAAAGAGCCTTGGGGATCAGCTGCTGTTTTTTGTGACCATGCCATGGTTCTTCATGACCCCTTCATGCCTTCAAAACCACTATCAACTGGGTGACTCTTACACATTACCAAGTACAGCTGCAGCACGAGGTACAACCTTGGCAATCTCTGGAACACAGCTTCCTTGTGTTCTCAGAAGATACTTCCCAGAAGATTTCACCTCAATGATGCTGCTGGTCTCTCCTTAATCATTGCTAAATTCTTTTTTTTTTTTTTCATTGCTAACTTCTTAATTCCATCTAACCAGCATCATTTTGTCCCAGTAGTCCCTTCTGTTTTTCACTCTAAAGCCAGAGCCATGTGGACAAAGCTGCTGAGTTCTGCTGCTTGCTGGGGCTAGAACATGGCCCCCTTGTTCTAGTACATTATCACCTGCTTTCTGTTTTCCAACTCCTTAAGTGCCTAAATTTAGCTGCCCTGGAACTTCCTCTCTGATTTTGAGATCTGCATGCCTGTCTCCTAAGCATTGGGATTAAAGGTGTGGTTCTCCAAGCCTGGATTTAAGTTTTTCTTCACTTAGAACTTGCTCTGTTCTAGGCTGGCCTTGAACTCAGATATTTGATTATTGTCTTTGCCTCCCGGGATTTAAGGATTGTACTATAGTGCCCGGAAGTAAACTCAGCTAGATGGAATTTTGCCCCAAGGTCACTATTCCCTTAATTCAATTTAATATCCTTAAACACAGGATTCAGTTCCATTTCACTTCCTGGTGTCCCTTTTATACTTGAACCATCTATTTTGTATTTTTCCTTTCTCAAGTTGCTCCTTTTCATTAAAATGTTCTTCATAAGAGTGGACTTTAGTAACTACACAAAAGAATTAAGACCAGGCTATTTTGAGACTTTCTTTTTCAAAGCAATTAATGTAAATCTCTTCACCTTAGCCTCGGGCAGAATCTTCAGACAATGGCAAAAAGCAGCCACTTTTTTTTTTTTTTTTTTTTTTTTTTTTGCCAAAATACCATAAAAACAGTCTCTAGGCTACATACTGAAATTCTTCTCTACTGAACTGTCTTGGGCCAGGTTAGCACAGTTCAAGTCACTAACAGCAACAAAGTCTTCCATATTGCTTCTAGGATAGCCCATTAAGCCCCACTTAAAAGTGTTCTATGGCTTTCCAAATCCAAAGTCTCCAAATCCACATTCTTCCAAACAAAAGCCTGGTCAGGTCTATCACAACAATACCCCAGCCCCTGGTACCAACTTCTGTCTTAGGGTTTTACTGCTGTGAACAGACACTATGACCAAGGCAAGTCTCATAAAGGACAACATTTAATTGAGGTTGACTTACAGGTTCAGAGGTTTAGTCAAAGTAGGAGAGACATCCAGGCAAGCACAGGGCAGGCAGAGCTGAGAGTTCTACATCTTCATATGAAGGCTGCCAGTGGAAGACTCACTTCCTGGCACCTAAGGTGAGGGTCTTAAGGTCACATCCACTGCGACACACCTACTCCTATAAGGCCACACCTCCCAATGTTGCCATTCCTTGGGCCAAGCATATACAAACCATAGCAGAGAACAATTGAAAGCATGAAGGAAGCATACAAAAATGTTAACATTGAACATTGAAGACAAAAATATATAGACTTTAGAATAAGAAAACATGCACTTTGTGGTTTCTTACTAACTAACCCCAGTCCAGTCCATCTCTGCCTGCCTCAATTGCAACTGGGAAAATAATAGTCAGAACTGAAGGGTACATAGGCAGCATTTGCAAAGAACTATAATTTACAACTTAGTATTACCAATGATCTCCCAAGACCAGCCTAAAAATGTTTGCTTACTTAGACGCAACTGCTGAGTTAGCTGTGGGAGATGTATTAAGTAGGCCTCCACAGGAATGCAAAAGAACAGAATGTATGGTGGAACATATGTGTATTTAGTGTGTGTGTGTGTGTGTGTGTGTGTGTGTGTGTGTGTGTGTGTGTATTACATTTGTTGTCCTGGCTTTCATAATGGAGACTGAGTGGCCAACAATGGCTGTCTGCAAACTAGAGAAGCTGAAAATCTGAGAGGCTTCTAAGTCCACAAAGGTGGATACTTCAACTGGCTTTAAAACCCTGTTGAAAAGTCAAGAATCTCAAGTCATTGCATCATGGAGAAACAACAACACACATATTCACTGAGTAAGAAGTGAACATAGGCAGGCACAGCCTTCTCTCTCCTCCAACTTCTTTGTATCTGGGCATCCGCAGGAAGATATCACCTCCTTTTAAGGATGGGCCCTCAGTTGATTTTACCTGGAAATGCTCTCATAGACATACCAAAAGGTTTATCCTCTGTATTCTTGGAAACCCATCAAGTTGGCACAATATAGAGGAGAGGTTGGCACAAGCCTTCACAAACTAATGTCTTCCATTAGATTGCTGCTGGTTGAGGCTGAAAGTCTCAAGGAACATGAAAAGAGCATTTCTCAGAAGCAGGAAGTTTGCAAACATACCTGAATGGAGCACTTACTCAAAATGGAAAAAATGTAAATGCTCGGTTTCTTCCTCCTCGTGCCCCTGATGGTCTACAAAAGCAGCAAGCAAAGCAGAAAGTGGGGTCGCAAACATCCTGGTTGACTTCTGTAGATGCCTCCCAACAGAACCCTGGGTAAATACAAAGACTTTCTAGTTCAGGCATCAGAGGAAACATCTAGTCAATCATTAACTGACTACTGGAGGAATGGAAGGAAGTCCTCAGTGATAGAGAAAACAAAGAGTATGGACTTTACAGAATCAGTTTGTTAAGCAAAGACACCAGTAAGTACCAATAGTAACAAGAAATCCTGGGGAAGAAAGAGTCTGACTTCCCTGGCTGTCACAGTGTGGTTTAGAATTCTACATGGAAACAACAAGACAACTAAGGAGACAAGAGAGCACAGCTTATGCACAGTAACAAAGGAAATCCCTAGAAACCATGCCTGAAGAAGCTGAGGCACAGAATGTCCTAGATGAGAATTTGAAATACATGCTGCTGATATGTTCATAAGCAAAAGCAAGCCATTCCTGCTGCTATAGTTTCATACAAGTATATATTATTCATCCAGCATTGGCTTCCCTCTTCCTGCCCTCTCTCTTACTTTTCCTATTACCTTTTGTTCTTTGGATAATTTTACTTCTATTTTCATGTCACATGTATATGCATTATTTTATGTATCTTTACAAAAATCCAGGGAGAAATCAAAGATAATTGTCTTTTTGATTTTCTTACTACTATCTCTACTCACATCCATTTTTCTGCAAACAACATGACTTAAGAAAAGACAGTGATTTGCCAATGAGATAGTTCATTGGTAACAACATTTGTTGTCAGTCTGCCTCTTCATTCTGACCTTCTTCTCCTCAGTAATCAAGTCTCTTTTGAAAGTTAAAATTTTACATATTTGAGAAAATGTTATACTTGTCTTTCTGAGGCAGCTTTATTTCAGTTTAACAGGGTGATCACCAATGTTACCCATTTCCCTGCATATGGTATAATGTGCCTTTCTTAATTGTTAAAGAATAATTAATTGAGCATGCACCACCCTTCCTATATTCACTCACCTGCTGGTAAGTATCTAAGCTGATGTAAAGTCATTATAAATAGGAAAACTGAAGACAACTCCTGAAATTGAAAAGACAGCCTACATTCATGGATCAGTAGATATAACACTCTAACAACAGCCACAAAATTGACAGTGATCTAAAAATTCAATACACTCCTCATCAGAATTATGATATACCTCACAGGAATGGAAAACCCCCTAAAATTTACTGCAGAGGATAAATACTACAACATCTAGAGCCTTTTGAGGTCCAACTTGACATCACAAGTGAAAAATTCTACATCAACCCCCAGTAAAGCTCTGAACTAAATTTCAACCCCAGCCTAATTTCTACATTTTGCTGGAGATCAGCATATATTTAGCAAGATATATGGGGGATAAGACCCAGTAGGGAATCTTCAGGCACAATCAAGATACAAGGGGAGTATGTGGCCTGGATGACATGTGTCTGTGGACTTTCAGAGGCCTCTAACTAGAACCCTCTAGTGTCTGAAGTCTTCAGGACTACGAGGACTTAAGGGTAGAGATGGAGAACCTGAGGAAGCCGCTGAAGCCCACTCTTGGTACCTGTTGGTAGTTATCTGCACCTGGAAACAAGCATGTAACCTATCCATAGACTTCCTAATATGTCAATTAAGGCTTACAAAGCCACTGGGAGATGGAGAAGAGCCTCCCCCCCTCCCCAAGCCAGCCTTTCTTTGAACACAAGACCAAAACTATATGCCTTTGGAGAAGACTGTAAAACTGTCTAGCCCCCAAGGCTATGGCAGAAAAGAGAAAAATCTGTCCCTTTCACTGTGTGAAGACTAGAGAGAGGCCATCTGCCATGGGCCTAGGACAGGGTAAACATTCTTAACCTGAAACCCAAAGCCAAAAAGGTTCCAATATCTTTCATATTAAATTCTACTTGCTAGCATACTTTCATTGAAAAAATATAATGGGTCACTTGGACATTTTCTTTCATGTGTGTCATGTGATTTGATCTGCTTTGCATTCCCACCACCTCTCAGATATTGGGTCCATCAAAGTAGTATTTAAGTCAAATTGAAAATGATGTCTTTATCAACAAGTCCCTTTTGAATCGCCGAAGATCATTCATTCTTTACCTATTGTCTTAATTCCTACTGTAGGTGAGGTAAGGATTCTTCCTAAAGCAGGACACACACACACAGAGCCAGAGAAGTTCAACTACAAGCTTACAAGCTCTGATAACAGGGTAGTCTTATCAGTGCCCCAGAAGGCAGATGGATGCTGCAAACAGGTGAGTTTCAGATCTGACTACATTCTCTGTAATGTAGTCAATGAAACAGAGCAGGCGGTGCTGGAAGTTGGAAAAAGCCTTCTAGAGTTTTGCTTACCACATTATGAGGGGATGAATACAAATGAAACTCTATGTTCCCAAGTCCTTATATTACTGTGTAAAAGATTCCCATGAAAGTAACACTCACAGAGAGTGGGCGACGACTTTGGACTGTGAAATGTTTGCCAGCTACAGTCCCTGCTGCTTCCTGCCCTGGACCTCTGACGCTCCTCCCTGGGATGCCAGCCATTTTCATCCTATCTCTGGACCTGTGTGGGTGTCAGACTTCACTTCTGTCTTCAGTGTACTCTGGGCCTCCTCCAGGTTGATGCTCTGGGAAGGAAATTTTCACAGATCCCAGCTGGTGTCTGAACTCTGATTAGGAGCCAAGTGACCTCAATTTTACAAGCTTTGGATTGGCCCACACCGGCACTTCTGGCTCAGCACAAATAATCGCTAATGCACGGGGCTGGGTGGAGTTGGCAGTGTGATTTGTAAGGTCAGGAGCAGTAAAGCACCAGCTTTTATGGGCTTTGGAACTCAGTCGTACTGGTTCACACTTCTGAATCAGTCTTTTGAAGGCTTTAAACAAAGGTGTCTCCTTGTAACATAGTTCTGTGTGGTACCTTTGCCACACGGAGCAGCATGACAGAAAGAACACATTTTAAAACAACCATATCCACCCAGAGCCACAGTAGGAGCACTGGCTTTCCAAGTTCTTCCCTCATGAATACCAGAATGAACAGAGTTCAGTGTGACCCCAGGTGGGTGAGAACATTGAGACAGAATTCCAAAGAAGGCATTTAGAAGTCAGACATCTTGGCTTTGGTGAAAGAGGAAGGACGTTTAGAGTTCAGATAGCAGAAATAATTGCAGAAACAGGGAGGCATGTATTTGATTCCAAGAGCCAGAAATAGAAATCTGAAAGTGTGAGAAAGAGTCAGATCATTTTAATGAAGACAGAATACATTTACTGCCCAAACTTGGCAATTTTATAAAAAAATTAAAGTGGACTGTGCAGTTGAATTTTATTTTCTACATGTTATTCACTGCTCAACATATACTAACGTATAAACAAACAGCTTCAAGTATTCCACGCCTGAATTTCAGAGTCTGACATCAACTCCAATGTTAGGAGAATATTCTCCAACCACAAGGTACACAAGTGTAACTTTAATTTTTTTTTCTAATCCTATTTTTAATGATGGTTCTTAAATACTTTAACCTCCCTTGTAGCCCACAACCCACCAGAAGTGGTGGAAAAGAAAGGATACGGGGGAAGTGGACCTGTTTAGAAAGGTTCTTTGGAGCAACTCTTGTCTGTGTTGATTGGAAATCAGCAGTTCAGTTCACAGGTCAGCAGGCAGCAGCAGCCCAATCCATTCACAAACACTCCACAGATACACCAGCAATCCAGTTCTGTAGTGTTGGGTAGCAACAGCAGTGACAGACAGCCAGGGCAGCAGGAGGAACCCAGAAGGACACCAGAAGAAGTTCAATGCTGTGCCTCTCTCAGCAAAGCGTAGATCAGCGAAGATGCGAGATCCATAAGCGTTGCACAGCTAGCTATACCAGCAAGCCAAGCCATGTCTCCGTCACTCTGTGAAGTCCTATTTATACCCTCCAAACAGCACATGCCTTCACGTGTCTTGCATCAGCACTGGTCTTGCCTCAGCATATGCATCCAATAAGCTCGAGTTCCAGGAAGCAGCAACAAACTGCACTATGCCACTAGAAGTTTTTGGTGCACTTCTCTCTCTGAAGTCCAGACAAATTCATCTCGACTATGCAATATAAGGCAGCCCAATACATGCATGAGGTTAACAAAGAATCTTTTGTCACGTAACCTTTCATATGCTTGCTTTAGCAGAACAACCTCTCTCCTGTGTCTGTCTCAACGAAACATTACTTTTCGAGTCAGCCTTAGCCTTTCACACCTGTTTCCACTTTAACTAAACGTTCCTTCATGTGTTTGCCCCAGCAAAACCCCATCCAAATGACTTTCCAAGTTTCCACTTAAGTTTCCATTCAACCCGGCTTGCTTCAGAAGCCTAGAGATGGTATTTCAGACTTTTGATATCTCCATGTCTCAACTTTTTAAAATTTTTCTTTAGATGAAAGGTCTTAATTTTCCAGGAATCATTTTTTTTCTAAGAAATCCTCAGAAAGGATCCTTCTTCTACTCCTGACTTACGGAGATGCAAATCTACAGGGCCTGCAATTCCTTCTGCGCTCACATACTATCACTACCCTTACTTCCACTACCAGAATCATCATCAAAGCCACCATCACCACCACCACCAATACCAACCATCACCATTGTTATTGCCACCACCATTATCCATCAACCACCTTTACCATTAACCGTCCATACCATCATCATCACCAGTGCCACCATCACCGCCATTTATGATCATTATCATCACCACCATTGGCAATATGAACATCACCACCCTTACTAATGCCAGCATCACTCCAACATCAGCATCACTACCACCACCATCACCGACCCCACATTCCCCAGAGGAGAGACCAGTAGAGGAGAGTAGAAGAGGGAGAAGGTGCCATGGGGGAAGAATCACAAAACATGGCCATGAGGGCTGGCCAATTGGAGTTAAGAGCTGGCCAGATGAAACATGGAAAATTATAACTTGGGATTATTGATAGGGAAGTAGAAGTAACTTTGGAGGTAGATATCTGCCCAGCTCTCATACATTAAAGGTTTATTATAAATATAAAGGTTGTGTTTCTTTTATCTGGGAACTGAATGATGAATGTAGGGTAGGAACCCCCTGAGCGACATTAAATAATTACTACAAGAAATGCTGAGGAAATGGAGGGCATATATGGGGTCCCAGATTCAGTCTCCCATAAAATCTCAATGACTCACTAGGGAACAACCCAATGGCCAGTGCGAAATGCAAGAACACAGGCCTCTGAGTGTTTAGAAACTGTCACCTTTTACCTTGTTATTGTTTCTTCTGCCCTATCCCTTCAGAGAAACAGAAATACTTCACAAGTTCAATCAGGAAGCATCACTAAGTGACTTCTGGCCATGTCCTTTAAGATGAGAGGGTATGGGCAAAGAACGAGAAGGGTAGATGATACCATAGGGAAGAGAAGGAGAGGTCAGATGGACAGGAAATCCAGCCTGGAAATACAGAACTCTGTGCAATTAAATAAGAAATAGTACATTAAAATAAACAGTGAAAGGCAAGTTTTGTCATAGAAAACATGTAGTTGTTTTACATGGTCACCTTCAACATAGAATTCTGTCTGCTCCACCTCACAAGTTGGAGAAGGGATATATGTAAAAAGATCTTATATATGGGAAGCCCTTGCTTACCAAGCATCTTTTGAGTACAAGATCCAGCGGCCCTGGCTCCTGGTAGAGACAGAAGTGAGGAAGAGGACACCAAGCAGAGCTTTGGGAGGAGGCAGAAAGCGCATCAGCATAAGACTCCTAGTCCGAATGTGTGGGTTGGAAATTGGTACAAAGCAGGTGGTAGTTTTGGATATGCAGGTCAGCTAAAGAAGACCCAAAAAGGAGCACCAAGGCCACCCAGGTTGTAGTTTTGGATAAAAACAGAAACCAATTGCAGTGGTTTCCTTACTCTGAGCTACAGGTCAAACTCAGACCACAGAGAGACATTTTCAAGTACCTAGCAGAACTGAGCAAGGGGAAATTGGGTCCTGAAAGAGTTCCAGTGTGGATCCTGGGCTTTGTTTTTTAAAACTTTGAGGATCAAGGCCAGAGGTGGGCTGCTGAGAGGTGACGAGCATGACAGCAGCCTTTGACCACGACACAGTATGGAATAAAAATCCATGTGTGGAGCTCCACCCACAACACCTGATTCACAGACACAGCCTCGTTTACCTCCTCGCATTCCTGATGTTTGATAGGAATGATAATAGACGTTCTAACACTTAGGTTTGTGCAAAGATCGTGAACAAGAATAAACATTTGTGAGTATCTGCGCATACTGATCAGTTAGTGGAAACTACTGAAATTGTTTCACTAACTGAAAACTGCGGGGGCATTTTAGAAGGTTGAAAGAGTACTTGAAGATTTCAATTTGCTTATCCTAGCTTGGCAGGATAGGAAGGCAGGTGGGCTGGAGAGCAGGAGCCTTAGCAAAGTCCCAGGAACACTCTAAGACCGTACCTAGGATTAACTGTGAGGTGAGACTGACATCTGATGGGAGGTGAGAAGTCAGGCCAACTTGGCATCAGAATCCTAAGACATAGATGAGGATTCAAATATCTCTACTCTCATACAATCTCCTGACCTCCTAGAACTGGTCACCGATCTTCATTATTCTAGCTTGACTCTGCAGTGTTTCAGGCATAAGAAGAATGGATACTGGATACCGGGCCCAAACGAACACACAATCCTGAACTCATACTGGGCACATGACTGCCAAGGACAATCACCAAATGGCAAGACAGCACTCAAACCCAGGTTCCACACACTGCAAAGTTCTCGTTCTTGCTCTTTATTAGCCTATTCTGCTCAAGCACCCACTGCCAACCTTCTCAGACAGGCAGAAGACAAGGCTTTCCCATGGCTAACTATAAACTGTTGTCTCTGCTCGGGGAGACTTCTTGGGTGGGACACTGGGCAGCTAGGAAGAATCTCTGCTCTAAAGTCTGAAGCTATTTGCCTCCATCTCAGAAAGTACAATATTGAAAATCAATGGGAAGAAAGTGTCTGAAAGAGAACTAAATCAAATATCCCGATATGGAGGAGTTAATCATCCGAAATTAACCTTATAACATCTTGTATCAAACTGATCTATAAAGAAAATCAATGGGAGCAAATCAAACCCCTGGGCCCCTGCCCCTCCCTGGATGCTGCCTCTGCTGAAAGCGGTGGATGTGCTATCATTATCTGGAAACAGTACCTCAGCAGTTGATGTGTTTAGCCACAGGCTCTCAAAGGATGGTTTTTATATACATTTCTCGCCCCCTGCATTTGCTTAAACTGCCATTCTTAGAGTCTTAAATAAGATGCACTTAGCTGAAAATTGCCCTTCACTGAGGAGACATGCTGTTCCCACTGAGGGAGATAATCTAGCCTTGTATATTTTTGTGCTCTAAGGAAAGCATGACACTCAACAGATACTCAGCTATTCCTTCTGAAGCCACTCAGGGGACTTCTGGAACCAGGAGGAAATCCTGAGAGACAGAAGGAGCTAACACAGGATGACTAGTGGGATTGCATCGAAGACAGCACTTGGACCAGGCTGCCTGTAAAAACTGCTGACCATACCTGCCTCCTGGTTTGGCAGGATGAGAGAAAGTATGAGAAATATTCCAAACAATGGCTAGAATATTTCTCCATACATCTTCATATCCATTTTCATTAATATGCAAAATGGTATAATTATTTTTATAAATGTGGTTTGGGGTTTTTAACTATCTCTCCTTCTCTTGAGATATGCTCAATGGGAAGGAAGTTTTGTTCCTTGTATTCACTATAAGACAACAAAATATCACTCTATGGTTTAGAGAAATGTTTACCACAGGGTGATCATTCTCTATATCTTGATGAGTTAGTGAATAGAAAAAGTTCAACCAAGTTCAAGTAAGAACTCATCACTATGTATTATATAATAAAATGAAATAGTATTAGTAATGATATGAGTATCAACAACACAAATTAGAAGTCAATTATATATAGTGTCATTGCTGAGTTTGTGTTTTCTGTTAGATATTTATAGCAAAATCTTGTAAAACTATTTCATTTCCCACTTAGTCAATGAGAAAGAGTCAGAGAGGTTCAGTTGTGAATGAACTAAGACTCAAATGTGGACAAGAAAATGAATTCTCAGTCTGTTTTATAAATTATATTGATTTGTTGATCATGGTGGTGATTATATTGGTGATGGTTCTTGTGATGATGATGATGATGATATAAATGTGTTAATGATGATAGTGAGATGTTGGTGGCAATAGTGGTGGCAGTGATAACGATAATGGGAATAACAACAAAGCAGAAGCAGGAAGACTTGAGCTTTCTCCTAAAGATGGGTCTATCAAGTCAGTTAACCATTACATATAATAGGCAAGCACCGGTGTCACCTTTGACCATGGTTGAGATACAGCTAAGATAGAGCAGAGAGAACTTGAGAGGGCATTTGGATCAGAAAACCCACCTAGTCACCCAAGCTGCTGTAAGACTCCAGGGTGAAGGCTCAGAGCAGAGTAACCAGGGCTCTAAGGAAAGAGCATGGCAAGGCCTGGATTGTGTCTGGAGACCCAGTTGCAGATGAAGACAGGGCAACAGACTCACTAGAAACTTGAAGAAAGCAAGGCTGTCTATGTCTAAGACTTGGTTTGATGAGCAGAATATTTTAGAACTTGGAACTGAAGAAAATATAGGTGTCCATGGCTCCCACTCTCACCTTTGTCTAAAAAACGTACTTAACACCATGCTATGTTTGTCAGAAATCCATGAGGCTGAGACCCAGCACGTACTCTTGTGCACTTTGTACCCTAGGTACTGTGACAAATGGCAAATAAATAAGCAGGATAAGTACAGTGTGTTAATGTGCTGTCTGTTCTAACAAATACCTGAAATAAAAACCTTAAAGGGGAAAAGATTTGGTTTGGCTCCTGGTTTCCAGAGCATCTGTGGTCAGCTGAGTCCATCATTTTGGGGACTTGTGTGTTCGAGGCAGAACATCCTGGTAGGGGACATGTGGTGAAGCAAAGTCAATAACCTCATGGCAGACAGTAGGAAGCAGAGGCAGGTGAAGGTCACATCTCCAGTGATTCTATTCCTGCCCTAGCCCCTCTTCTTAATAGTTTCCCCAGCTCCCAATAGCGTCACCAGCAGGACACCCAGCTTCTAACACGTGAGACCTTTTAGGCACAGTTCCACAGCATGTCAGTTATTCTGTAACCTTAGGGTATGGAAGAACGACTGACAGAGGGTAGGCTTTAGATATGGCCATCTGCAAATAACCTCCATGAAGGAGAATTTGGCCAGTAGTCTAGAATTCTCCGTTTCCAATATATGCTATTGAAACTAATTCTAGATGTTTGTGGTTAGTAATCTAAGTCATCAGATACTTTTAGTCCAGGTAGGGAGATAAGAGATGACAATGACCCCCAAAGGGAGACATTCATGAATTAGGATTGTGGGGTGCCCTAGACTATCTTCACAACCAACATTTGTCCATTAATCTAAGGTTTTCAGCCGTCTTCCAAGGTGAGTGATATTGCCTTTCTATAGAGAAGGATTTCAGAGTCATGGAAAGGCCACCTGCTTAGTTTAACTTTTAAAGAGCATAATTTACATGTGGAATTTAAACCCAAATGTTTCTAATAATAATTCTTCTTCCATTAGAGCACAGAAAATAGAACTGCCCCCAGCTGAGTCAAGAGGACTCCGACTGTTGTGTGGAGGCATAGCTTCAAATAGCCATAGAGGGCTTGTTAAGATGCACAGTAACTATAAAGTAAGTTTAATCAGGATTTCTCTGAGTGTCCCCAGGGTTAGTGGAAGAAGGGCCACCTATGGAAAATGAGAAGTTTGTAAGACTCTGGAAACATTGCCAAAGTCTCACATTTTGAGGGTTTTCCCCCAATTGACAACCTTCAGAATAAAAAGAAAAAAAGAAAAGAAAAAGAAAAAATTGAAAAACAAATAAAATAAAATTGTTTCAAAGAGCCAGAGGGTGATTTTGAAGAACACAGCCAGACACTTGGTTACTTTTGAAACAAACTCTTTGACATCAGATTGAGAAGGGGTCAAGGGGGGAGGAGCAATGGGGCCAGGAGCATGGTCTGAGCTCTGAAGAAGAAGTCAATGGATTCAAACTACCTACAAAGGATACAGTCTGTGAGGAGACACCAAGAAGGAAAGAGATCAATCATAAGCCCAAGTCTGTGGGAAATAAAAGGGAGGAGCAGAAAGGCAGCTGGAGGGCTGGGGATTTAGCTCAGTGGTAGAGCGCTTGCCTAGGAAGTGCAAGGCCCTGGGTTCGATCCTCAGCTCCAAAAAAAAAAAAAAAAAAAAAAAAAAAAAGAAAGGCAGCTGGAACCAGGAATCCAAGAAAGATAGTGCCAGCAAGAATACAGTCAGAACTCGCAGGAACTCCTGCTGGTTGAATCAAATCTGCAAGCTTCTAGGCTTGGAAGCTAGGCATCCAATAGAGCAGCTCTCATTTCCTCCCGAGCAGGCTGCTGGCTAAAGAAATGGACTCATCGGAAGCTGTTGGGGTCCAGCATCCTCATATATCAAGAGCGATGGGGCTGCTTCCCAGGGTGCTGGTAGCATACAGCCTACCTTGCTCATCATATCAGAAGTGTTCCTTGTTCTCTGCCCCCCTTCATGTTCTTCCTCTAGGAGTTGCTACTGGCTGGAGACATGGGCCATGGGTATGTGTATCACCTTCAGACAGAAGCACTTAGAATGTGGTCCTAATACTCTGGGTGTGGTGTCCAGAGCACTAGGTTGTATTGGTTACTTCCCTGCTTACTTGGACAAAATGCCTGATCAAAGCAGTTTAAGGGAGAGAAGATATACTTGGGCTTAGAGTTGAAGGGGTCAGCCTGCCACAGCAAGGAAGATATGGCAGCAGGTAAGGAAGGCATGGTGGCAGGAAGCCAGCTGGCCATAATGAGTCTGCAGTCAGGAAGCAGAGAGTGAACAGGAAGTGGAGCTCAGCTATAAAGCTTCAGTCAAGTCATAGCGAGCCACTTCTCTCAGCAAGGCTCCTCCCCCTCCTCCAGGCTCCAATACCTTCCCAAACAGCACCACCAGTTGGAAACCAAGTATTCACATGAGTCCGAGGGGACCATGTTACATTCAAATATGGCACAGACTACAGCTCAAACCTTACTTCCTTGAAGAGATTTACAAGTGACTGTGTGTGAAGGAGCTTCCTCCACTCCTCACGCCCCTTCATCTACTTGCCTCATAACCTCTCTTGCAGCTCCTGTAGCCTTGCATATTGTTTACCTGCTTCTTGTCTATTACATGCACTAGAATGCAGGGTTCAAAGAGGCAAACACAAGGTCAGGGAGGGATTTCCATGGGACTTCGTTTCCATGGTTGGCCCTTTCCACCACATGTTCCTACTACCACATCACTCTCTACTAACCTTTCCACAGCTGAGAGCTTCTGGTCATCCAAATCTATCTCTTTATCATTTCTCTATAAGTTCTTTCCTAGGCCACCCCATCTCACGTGGCCTACAGATCACTCCTTCCCACTTCCAAAACAGAGCACTTTCCCACAGACTGGAGTATGCTTATAGAGAGTGTTTTTCTGCTTTATCTATATTAGGTCTTTTGTTATGTACCAGAATGAGAGCCCTATCCAGTTTCTAGGACACGGGTTGACACAAAGCAAATACTTAACAGTTGTGAAGCGAGTGGAAGAACTTGGACGTCCCAAATGAAGTCGCCCTGAGTGCGGAGACCAGTTTGTGACTTAGCTTGCTGCAGCCTTGCATCACCTGGGGAAGAAGCTGAATGAACATCAGGATTTATTAGAATACTGAAGTTATGGGTAAAAGGATTTATGGGACATTTCCTGAGTGGGAGACTCCAGTTACAGAGACAGGAAATGAAAATAAGAAGTGACCTATTTGGGGTTAAAATTACCACTGATGCTTAGATAGCATTTGAACAGTCTTCCAATTCTCTTATAGAAATCACCACCTTTAATAATTTATTTTTAATGGATACATGAAATTATACCATTAAAGGGTATCATGTCACATTTTCACACATACGCACATTATATAATTTTTTAATCAGGTTAAATATATCCATCGCCCCAAACATAAATCATTTTTATGATGAAAAAATTCAAATGTTTCTCTTCCATCCTGTTGAAGATACAGCATGTAGTTATTATTTATAGTCATTTTTTTTGTGAGACTGCACACAAGAACTTCTTATTCCTGTCTGGCTGTCTAGTAGAACAGTTAGAACTATAAATTCCCAGAAAAATCTTCACTACCTTAATTTTGGCAATGGACTTGGATGTAACATTAACTGGATGGGCAAGAAAAGGAAAAAAAAAGTATATATAAATTGTATTTCCAAACCTAGAGTGTTTTCACAGAGTTCAGCTGAGAACAGTCTTTGTTGCAAGTCAATACATATTATTCACGAGCCAGTGAATTATTGTAAAGCTGCTTATTAGGCAGCATTGCATGGCAAGAAATGACAAATATATTTTTACTGTGTCTGTCTTTAGTGAAGCCATCAGTAGATGAAGGATAGGAGATGCCCCTTAAATATGAAGCCACATTCCTCATATGACACATGATTAGACAGTGCATGCCTGAAGAAAGAAGGAAGGAAGAAGAAAAGAGGGGACAGGTAAAAAGAGACAAGGGGACCAGGGGAAGAGAAAGAAGATGAAAGAGAGCATAGTGGTGTGCAGTGTGTAGGTCTTGCTACCCCACTTTAAATTCCAGGTGGACCTCACTACCAGCCCCACCGAGGTTTCCTCAGATCTGCAGATAACATCCACACACACTAACTTAATTTCCAACCTGCCTATGACTCAATTGCCGGGTGCTTCTAATCTCCTGTGGTTAGCAAGCCCTTCCCAATACTCTTAGCTAAGCCCTCTAAATTTGCCCTCAACTTTCTCTTTGTTCAGCAACTCAAAACTGCCCTCAGCATTAGTTGCATTTCTAATCTCCTACCTGGGGAAATGGCCTATGGCCACTCCACTGAAGATCTCGCATGGCTTGTCACCTTTCCTCCCTCCAAAGCAAAACAAAAATCCTCCTTTTACCCTGCTTCTGCTAGATGCCTGTGGGGACCTGAAAGTCCCGCCTATTCTACCCAGCTCAGTGGCCACTAGCATCTTTTTTGATGGATCAAGAACCAATTGGGGAACAGGAACTTAGTATCAGAAACACCCTCTATAGTGGTGCTCTCAGAAAAACACAAGAGCCTTTTATTGGCACATGGACAAAATGAATAAACTTCATGCCAAAGAACATTTCTGAAAGGTGCAGAAATGTGATCCCCCCAAAAAGGCACCAACATGGCCACCTACCAGCCTAAACTCATTCTATAAAGACCAAAACTAGTCTGCATTGCTATCTTTGAGACTAAGTCCCACAGAGGTGAAATTACTCCTGGCAGTGACTGGACAACAGGATATCTGGCAACCCCAGGTAAAAATGTAGAGAGCACGGAGAAGAATCCAGGGTGGACCAGAAGCTCAGGTGTCAGAGTGTAATCCTTGATTGTGTGACCTTAAGCTGCTTCAACCTACACTGTCCACTCGGGAAGCATGAAGTCTAGACATCAATGGAAGGAAATGCATGAGAATGGAGTGAGCATGTCAGAAATCCACTGGTATAAACTGCCTTCCCTAAGCCTTCACATTTGTAGAAGCAAATTTTAGTTTTTCCCTTTTCTGGCACCTCAGAGAGTACCAGAAGCAGCTCAGATTTCTGACATGGAGGACTTTTAGCTCCCAGGACTGCACTTTCTCCAGACCAGAAAGATGAAAACTTATTTAAACCTTCCATAGAGAATTCCTAACTAATATCTACAATCCAGTGCTGATCACTTCCTTGAGCACTTGGGTCTGGCACTTTAATCAATTACCTCCTTCATGAGAAGAGGGTAGGAAAGAGAAATGGGGAAAGGGAGCACTTCACAGATGAGGAAACTACACTCCGAGAACTGAAGAACTTATCTGCAGTCATATGGGTAGAAATAGGGCTCAAAGTCAAAACCGAGACTGACTTCATTTGTTCAGATAACACTCACTGTCTCCTCTCCAACCCTCAGAGCTCCCTGAGGAAATGTTCCTGACACACTTAGAATGAAGCCTTTACCTCTCTGAGATTATTCCCTTTCCAGCCCCAGGAAGGTGCTCTCTGGAGAACACTGAAGCAAGCAGAGCTGACAATGGTTTACAGTGGTCTTTCTCCTCAAGAAATGTGTTTGCCAGACTTTCCATGCTCATGAATAACCCCTCTCTAGTGAAACAGTCACAACACAGTGTAGCCAGTGGTAAGCTCAAGGCTCAGCCTGGGTGTGGCAACACTCACTGCAGTGAGATGGGAACAGCGGTGTCAGTCACAAATCCATCCTTTGACCATGACCAACCTGTTCAGCAAGTTAAGTCTCCTTCTATTTCCTCTTCTGAAAAATAGAAGAGAGAAACTTTGCTCTGGGTGGTGAGGCCTGGTAATAGAAATGTGTAAGACTGGGAGATAACTGAAGTTAGATACACCTGTGACAGAAGGCACCATATCCCTTAGGAAAGAGTTTCCAGGCATAAATGCCCATAATGTCCAACTCTATTCAAAGCACTCTGTGTGAATTAATTCCTTCTAAATATGTGAAGTAGAAATACTGGTTAGGTTTTTTTTCTCACTACTGTTACAGAACACTCTGCAGAAACAGCTTAAGGGAGAACATGGGGTTTTTAACATCTTGTATTTATTATTTATTTTTATGTCTTAAAAATTAAAATATAATTACATCACTTCCCTCACCTTTTTCCTCCCTCCAACCAATCCCATGTACTAGCCTTGCCTCCTCTCAATACATAGCCTCTTTTTTTATTATTCTTACACACACACACACACACACACACACACACACACACACACACACACACTATAAATATGTTGTTTAGGAAGATTATTTCTCCAGCTCTCATCACTCCTTAGTTGCTTTTAACTCTTAGTTTGGTTCTCACATCTTTCTACCCCCTCTTCTGTGATGTTCCCTGAACCTTGGGTGTAAGAATCATGTTGTACACACAGCATTTTGGCTACGTAGGGCGCAACCACTTGTTCTCTTCATTTTTACAAGTTGTGGCTTTCTGGAATAATCTCTGTCTGCTAAAAAGAAGTGTCTTTGACGAAGGATGAGAGCTATACTTTTCTGTCAGTATAGGGATAAATATGTCTAATTTGGCTAGAAATTATGTGATTTTCTAAAATGACAGTACTGTTTTCCCTCTGAGATACATGACTTAGAAGCTCGCATGGCACCTTCTGTACTATGATAATGGTCTTTAGGGAGGAGGGTTTCAAATCAGATCCACCTTGGATCCTTTCAGTCCTGTATCCAAAATACATAGTGTCTTCAGCAACTGCAATAGCCTATATTGTTTTGAGTTTCTCTAGAACTATCTTGACCAACTCCAAAAGGATTTTCTCACACTTGGTAAAGGACAATCTATTTTGATAGAGTCAGAGGATCCAGCCCTTGGTCAGTAGGCTCCATGTGCTGGGCATGTGACAGAGGCTATTCCAGGCAAACAGAAAGCAGAAAGAAAGGAGATATAGGAAGCATCAAGGGTGAGATTTAGTTCCTAGCACCCAACCCTGATAATCAACTTCCCCCAGTTAAGCCAACATCCAACTTCCCACTACCCTCAAATAATGCCTTAGTTTTATGGACCCATCAAAGGACAAATGCATTGGTTAGATCAGTGTCTTCATGATCTAATTGTTTCTCAACAAGTTATAATAGATACACAGCAATGTGCCCCACTCCCCTATAAACCCTATAAAGGGTTCTTAATCTCATCAAACTGGCATTAACCTTCTCTGTTGGTGTTATGTCACCCCTTTTTCTTTTGTAATACAGTAAATTTTATGCTGTTGTCTGGTCCTTTTCCTGGGGAGACATGAACAAATATCTACTTACCGCAGATAGGGAACTGATGACAGACCAAAGTCTGCATAGCACCAAAGTTCTACTTGGGGTACTTGGGGTAAAGTTCATTAGGACTACTTACCTAAGTGTGAGTGACGGAAGTAGAAATGACTAAAAGACAACTATAGAATCAAAGCCTACTCCAGCCTAAGTGATATAGCTCACAAAAGCTGGGAAACCAGAGCATGGTACACAGCCTTCAGGCAGTTCAACAAGTTGGAGATGTCTTTTGCAAGTGGGTTGGTCTGAACATATTCTCAACAGCATGTCTCTTCTGAGAGACCTATAGGCAGCTTGGTTGGGTGGTCTGAGGATATTCTGAACAGCACGTCTCTTCTGAGAGACTTCTAGGCAGCTTGGTTGGTCTCTGCTTCTTCAAGAAAGCTGAACTTGTCTGAGAGTGACTCTCAGCAGCCTTACTGTACATATAATATTGGAGAAGGATGGACCTAGTGAATCTGGTCAGTTTCAGGAACTTCCTGAATCTGTATTAAGTTGTTTACTTTCTGTTTTAAAGAGCTTCCTTGTGAGAAAGAATGATGTATTAACACGTATTATAAATTTTCATATACAAATTTAAACTATATTTTAAGTGATCATCTGAGAATTTCATACAATGAATTGATGATAGTCACCTCAAGCCTACCTCCCTGTTGCCCCTCCCAATTACACTCCACATTCCTACTCTTTCATGTCCCCTTTCTTTTCCTTGTAACTCATTTTGTTTAATTTGTGCTGCGCATATACCATAAATGTGGAATCACCCATTGGAACAAAATCTACCTACCAGTCTCTTAAAGAAAACTGTTCTTCCTCCAATAGCCAGTAATTACCATCAGTTAAGGATAAGGGCTCATAATTCCTCCTGCCCCCTTTCTAGAATGTTGGCTAGCTGGATCTCACGTAGGCATTGCATAGGCAACCATAGCTACTGTATCCTCATAAGTACAGACATTCTGTTATGTCCAGAAGAGACTGCTTCTCTAAAGTCCCCCCTCCCCTCCGGCTCTTACGTCTCTCTGCGCTATCTACTCTGACGGTCCCTGAGCTTTGCCGAGGGTGGTGTAGATATCCCAGTTTGGCTAAACACCTCACCAATTCTTCTTCTCAGTACTTTGATCATGTGTGAGCTTCTATGTTTGCTGCTACCCACTCACTGTACAGAGAAACTTCTCTGGTGATACAGAAACTTTTTAAGGTTCCCATATGCTGTGAAGTAGGTACTACCATTATGTCTGTTCCACAGATGTGTAAGCTGAAATGCTGTTAGGAAGCACAGGACTGAGAAGCAAGCAGTCTCATACTAGAACCAGACTCAGGGTTTGGGCTTTATTAGCTGCAGTTTTTCTCAGATGTACATTCAATATTTGGGGCTTCTTGCTCTGGGGTTACCCCAGAGTATTAAATGATCTGTTCCAGGAAATTAAAATTTAGGGATCTCTTCTACAACCCATAAAAATCCTCAGAATTTCTTGTGTTCTTACTGAGTCTAGGAAAAAATAGAGTTCATGTAAGAAATCTATGATTGGTGTCTGATAGTTTCATCCTATTTGACATGGATAGCATTAGGCAACATACAATCTTATTCTCGATCTTATCATAGTAGACAACTACAAAAGAGAATTAATGTGTACATAGATGTATACAAATGCCTAGAAATGTATGTGCTCATTTGTGAACAGATACTATTTGAGATAATCTGCATATCCATATACATGAAATCATGCACAGCTTTGAGTTTAAAGACACATGCACATTTACAACTACTACAGGAAGGCAAGGAGACGTGAACAAAGTCATGAATTCTTGTTCTGTATTCACACATTGTGACTCACACATACACAGATGGTACAAATGGATATATTTGCACACATTTGGAGACTCATGTCCACAAAATGGAAATTTCTACCTTTGCTCACCTTTTGGAAAACCTAAACTCAAGGAGAAACAAGATGCAACATGCTCCTTATCTTCAGCAAAGAACAAGTTCGAATCTATATCATCAACATTATTTTTACAGATTCACTTGACAAGTATTTGTAAAATATTCACCATGTTCCAGACATAGTTGTCAGTGCTGAGTGAGTCATCACTAGTAAATGTAACATGTGGACCAGTCCTCTGCTCCTGGAGTCTGTGTCCTCTTTTGCATGAAGATCCGGGCTGGTACACTTTAGCATTAGCAGCACACCATCAGAGGAAGTGCAAAACAGACTTTAGCTCTCCCCAAATCATAACCAATTTGTGGTAACTGTGTTAGTGCTAAAGAACAGCATAGAAGATGATAGGTGAGAAGCTGGAGACCATGTTTCTGTTAACATCAATGGATGTGACCTACTCTGCACACTTAGGAAAGTTGTTAATGCTAGAGAGGACAAGGCAGAGATAGAGGCCCAGAGCCCAGGTAGAGAATGGGATACAGGTGAATGTGGAAAAAGAAGTGACAGGTGGTACCAAGACTGCAGAGACTGACAATCCTGACAACCAACCCCATAATCACAGAAAGAATAAAAATATCAGAAAAGTATCTAGTTCAGAGGGCAGCACCCTGGCTGCTCCAGAAATACCATCCTCCCTCATTTTAAAACACCATTTATTTTAGGATGAGGCAAAATTCTATTCATAGTTTTTCAAAGAGAATCAAAGACAGATCAACATGCATTTAATCCTATCGAGTGCATAAGTCAATTGTTAGGTCCTCAGGCTGGCTCTTAACAGAAATCCTAATTTTGAATCAAGAAGTTGGGGGTATTTGTTGATCGCTGGAGCCAGGTAATCAAACAGCATTGGCTAGTCTTCTGTTGACCTAAGTCCTGTGTTTCTGACTCCTTGATTCAGGCTTTTCCCCCTGACAATAGCTTTGTAATACATCATTGACTGCTTGAGGATTGTTTCTTAGATGGGCATATGTAACAGGAGATCAGGACATGGATAGGAGACAGAAGGTATTTGCCTCAGATGGTGGTGTGACCACTGTGAGTTAGGGTCTAGTAGATGATTTGCCTCTTTAAGCATCCTAGAACCCTACCTTAACCTCTTCATTATTGATATGCCTCGAGGCATGTCAAAAGGATCAGACTTTGCCCTTGACATCCAAGAATTACAGGACTCTTCACTGATACTTTTGTGCAGAAACAAAAGCTGGGAAAAGATTAGACAGACAGACAGACAGAAAGACAGACAGACAGATACACAGATAGATAGATAGATAGATAGATAGATAGATAGATAGATAGATAGATAGATAGAACATACATCCATACATACATACATACATACATACATATAGATGGATTTAAGAAAATTTGAAAAGTCCCTCTTAACATTTACAAAATGTTCTCCTTTTCATTAATACGAAAGAGCTTTGTTGTTAAAAGAAAATATCTTGTACATTGCTAAGAACAAATTGGATTAGCCAAACAGACATCAAGGACAAGCTTCTTTGAAGAAGAGATGCTTGAGTCTGTGTGGTGCCATGGATGCACTTATATTAAAACATTGCTAGACAGATATTAGACAATTAGTGCATATTTATGGAGCACAGCATGACATTTCCACATGCAAGTCCATTGTGTGATGGACTCAGCATGCTCAAGCTATCCCTTAAGCTCAAGCATTTATCATCGGTTGCGATAACAACCTTCAAACTCTTACTTTCTAGCTATTTTTAATGTATGGATCTATCATTGTTAGCTATAATCACGCCTCTGTGCAGTACAGCAGGACACATCCTTCTGTCAAGCAATGCCTTTGTTCTCGCCAGTGTCTTCCCTCCACTCTTCAGCCTCTAATGGCCACAAATTTACTCTCCACTTCTATGATGTCAGCAATTTTAGATTCTGCACCACACATTTACTGTAGCACAGTGTAAAGAGCAATTCAACCTAAGGACTCAACGTGAATGTTAAACACAAGCAAATGAATATGTAAAAAGCTCTCTCTCTCTCTCTCTCTCTCTCTCTCTCTCTCTCTCTGTGTGTGTGTGTGTGTGTGTGTGTGTGTGTGCATCTGTATGCCTGTGTATACATACATAAAATGAATACCATCAAGCCATAAAACAATAAACTCCTGCCACCTTAGGCAGCATGGGTCAAAATGTTAAATGAAATAGTCCATGCTCAGAAAAATAAATCCTACAAGATGTCACATGATTTCACACATATGTGAACCCTTGAAAAGAACTGTCGACCAAGCATGGTGGTTCATGCCTATAATCCCATCATTTGAGAGATAGATTCAGGAGTTCAAGGTCATCCTCACCTACAGATCAAGTTGGAGACCATCTAGGGCTGCACAAAACTCTCTAAATTTTCAAATAAATACTTTATAATTTTTATGTGAAACATAGAGAGCAGAGCTATAGTTTCTCTTGTTTGAGAATGTGTCTTTCGGTCAAATCCACTCCTAATCACTTCCCCTTCAGTTACTCTACCTGACCATTTTTCTCTCCCACCCTCGTGTGTTCTTTTTCTAAGCCCAGAGTCCTCTCAGTACTACCTGTAAGTTCTTGAGTGTAGACATTTTCCTTGAGTGTGGGCAGCTTCTCGGGAGCTGCATTTCTGAAGAAATTTGACTCCCCCTTCCTAGAAACCATCAAATGTCAATAGCTCCTCAGCTGGGAGTGAGATCTCATGAGTCCCTCACCAATCTATGCTAGGATTTGGACTGGCTTGGGCAGGTAGTCACAACTGTTGGGAGCCCATGTGTACCACAGTGTTGTCATACCCAGAAATCATTGTGTTATTGTAATTATCTATTACCTCTAACTGTTATAATCTTTGGACCCCCTCTGCCATACTGATTTCTAAGCCACAGTGCCCCAGATGCTCCACATAGGGCCAAGCACTCCCCTGAGGCTTATAATGTACCTAGATGAAGGGTTCTTGACATAGTTGACAGTACCAGATGTGAGTTGTCTTGTGTAGTGCGCCATAAACTCAGTCAGCACGTGGTTGGTTACTCCCGTGACATCCTTGCCACTATTGAACAAGTGGACATATCTTACCAGACCAGTTGTTATTGCAGTTAGTAGGGTTCAAAGCTAGGTAACTTTTCTCTCCAAGTAGTTTTCATAGCACCTTCCAATACCATGCATGTCAGCTAGCCAGTAGGGATGAAGTTTTCAGGGTGTCATCAGTTTGATGTGCTATGATTCAGGTATGTGGAGTCTTCAATAATACATTCTTACTGTCAAGTACTGGAGGGTAAGCAAGAATCAGGGCAGCAGCCTGTAATGTTGGGGGAAATCTCTGGGACCTCACTGACAAACAACGTAAAAATATGCAACCCAACGTTGGTAATGGATTCTTTATTTGATAACCTATGGTATCTGGGAGAGGCACTGTCCTCTACCCCATATAGGATAATTTTTACTTAAACTCATATATATATATATGGAAGTGTTTATAATAAAAGCATTCCATGTGGCTTTTGCAATGGTCTCTAATGTATGTTACTTATCCCTTCCACATCCCCTGCCCTACCCGTCTCCATCCCATTTACCTCTTCCTGGTACATTATTTTCCTTCCTCCACATATCACCTGCATTCTTTTCCCCTCCCTTGAGCTGAAGTTTCTTTATCAGTGGCCCAAATAACCGCAGCTTTCTGAAATGCCAACCGAAGCACATATATGCCACTACATTTTCCCAGTATAGAAATAGAGATTTAAAAAAATACTTAGAATTTAAGTAATTTCCTCTTTACTCTTTATATCCCGTCACATTTTGCCAATGAAATGCATAGTAGCTAATATCAAGCAATCATTTGCTTAATGGTCTCTAAAAACCGAGTGTCACCCTGGTTCTCCTTGGCATTGGAGTTGCAGTTGCAGGCACGGGATCCATGGGCAAGGTCCTGCTCAGCACAACTCTGTATACCTTAACCAGCCACAGAGACAGGAGTGGGTGACAGACTTACACAGAGATGATGTGAGACTCATATGTAGAGCTGGCCTTTGAAGTGCTGCCACTGCAGTGTACACTCACTGACTCAAAAAGGCCACAACAGCCTCCCATTCCTTCCAGGAATCCTCAAGAATTGCTTTCCTCTCCTCCGAGTTACTGTTACAGTTAGTAATAAATATAAGTTGTACAAATTAATGGGATTCTCTGTGACACGGCCATGCATGCATGCAATGTGTACTGTTCATGTGATTCTCACCTTCTCTCCCCTCCACTTTTTTCCTTTTGCATATGTATTAAAGTCTTATCATCTGTGATATGGATGACCGAAAGAATAAGATCCAAATGATGTATGAGCTAGTCCCTTATCCCTGCCATTTTTCTAGGCTCTAATCTCCCCTCTTCATGAAGAAAATTCCTCTTATTCCTATGGTTGTACACTGTCTTTACTCAGATACCATTTAGTAAGGAGCACCCCATGCTTTTACAAAACCAACCTTCAAACACCGAAGTTCAAACAGACTCCCACTTTTGTGGGCACAAGCAAAGCCCCTCCTCTGTAAGTCAGCTGTTTTAGTTTGTTTCAAGTGCACCTATACCACCAGGAGGTCCTGATTCTAACCAAGAGTGAAGCCCATCTCAGCAAACCAGAGCTAAGAAATATAGATCCAGAAATATCAAGTCCACACTGCACCAGGCCCTGCCCAAACACAGTCTGCAGCTTTGTGTTGCCCACACTCAGTCATGGGATGTGTGTCTCCCTCACCACATGAGGAGCTCCTTGGTGACAAGAATACTTATAATTGTGCTATCTGCAAGGCCTATTGTGTTCAAAGTCTTCATAGATATTTCTGACTAACTGAATCAATCAATCAATAAATTAATTAGTGAATGAAAGAACAGCTTAAGACTGCCTTGGAAAATTTGGGTGAAAGCATGCAAGCTCAATATACCAGACACACTTCAGACAATTAAGCAATCCCCCATCAAGATCCAGTTATTTAGTACCACCAAGTATTAGTGGAATCACTGTGCTACAGTGGAAGGCTGGGCCACTGGGACCCCTGAAGTTTGTTCTGGAGGAATTAGTTGGTCCCTCCTAGGTGACATGTGCCCATGCCCTGCGGAAATAACCTGCCTACAGGAGTGATCACATAGGAATGGTAAGGTTGGGCATTGAAGCAACATAGCCTGAAGGGCCTTCGTCTGCATAAAGGACTCTATAAAAGCAGCCACTGTTCTGGTCTCTTTGGAGAACAACTCTTCTTTGTGCCTGTGTAAATGCATCTTCCCAAAGCCCATCTTCAGTCCTGACTCACAGTGGGTTCTGCCACTCTGTGAAGAGTCCGCTCTACCATTTTATTCGGTTGACTTGGATTTCCTATACCAGGCTGAACTTTCAACTCTCCCGGAAATTTCTGCTTTCTTTAACAACTCATTTGTGTCCCGTGATGTTTTTCTGGAAGCTGTCTTGTGACAGGGCATGTGATATTTTGCTGAAAACAGACACATGAGAGGGTGCATGATGTTTAGAAAGAGTATATATGGAACCCCACAAACAGTGACAGGATGTTCTTGCACTGCTATGCTATGCAAACCTTCGATGCTCTTGCTGGTCTTCACTTCATAGAGAGAAATGCACCAAAGAACTTCTCTTGGTATTCTGCTGACTCATGGCAACTGGGCAGAGCCTTGCTGTTTCTGCTGAGTCATGATGCTGCTACTGACTTGTGTTTGGTGTTTGCTATTAAACCAGACTGCTGGACTGCTAGTATCCTGACAATGAAGAATGAAATTGTCCCAAGGAACTATTAACCTTCTTTTCCCCCTATCTATGGTCAGTTGGTTTAAAGGGAGAACCCTGAAGGAAGTAGATTTTGGAAAAAAATACAGAAATCTAAGCCTACAAGAGGGCTAGCTCATCTTATGCCAGAAGGACCCATAAATGCATGCTTCTTTAGCTAAGATCTGGGACTTAGTTTGGTTTCTATTGCTAACATCATGAACAAAAGCAACTTGAGGAGGAAGTATATTTGGTATACATATCTACGATCACAGTTCATTGAAAGAAACCAAGGAGGGAACCTGGCAGCAGAAACTGAAGCAGAAGCCATGGGAGAGCATGCTTACTGGCTTGTTCCACACGGCTTTCTCAACTTTCTGTCTTATACAACCCAGAACTACTTGTCCATGAGTGGCACTCTCTACAGAAAGTTGGACCCTCCCACATTAGTCATTAATCAAGAAAATGCCCCAAGCTAAGTGTGGTGGTCCATGCCTTTAATTCAGGAGGCAGAAGCAAGCAGATCTCTGTGAACTTGAGGCCAGACAGGACCATAAAAGGAGATACTGTCTCCAAACAGAAAGTCTCACACACTTGCCTATAGACCAACCGGTAGAGGCAATTCCTCAATTGAGAGTCCCTCCTACTTTTCCCAGATATATCTATTGTACTACATAGTCTATTATGGTAAGTTGGGTTCTAAAACCTCATAGATTCCCACAGCAAGCCCTGCACCTCAATTATAAGGACAGTTATTTCAGTCACAGTAGTTTTAGCTTACTGAATAGGAATAGTTTGCTGGGAGCTCTATTAGGAACTTTGCTACATTCAGTGATCTCCTTTTGAAGTCTGATCAATGAGATGGGGACCACTGTCACCATCGTCTCCAACCTACAGAAGACAAACTGAGATACAGTATAGTTAAGAGTCTGCACAAGGGGTAGCTAAGCAAAACGCTTCCCGTGCAAGCATGAGGCCCTGACTTCAGTGCCCAGAACGCATGTTAAAATGCCAGGTACAGCAGCACACACATGTAATCCCAGTCCTAGGAAGACAGGTATATGAAGAAGATTCCAGGGGCTTCTTGGCTTGCCAGTGTAGCTGAATCCATGAGCTCCAGGCTCATTGAGAGGCCCTGTCATAAAAAAATAAAAAAGATAGAGTATTAGGAAGATACTGAATGTTCATTTCCCCGTGTGCATATGCACACATCTCCCCAGACTTCTCCTGTCCCGAGCTACATTAGATTCCTCCCTTTTATCTCTCTGGGTGTCTGTGTGCTGTGTCCTGTGACCCAGGGAAATTTTAAAGATCACAGCCTTAAAATCACCTCATCTCTGTAAGGTGATAAGCATCGTGCACTGAACTTGGTACCTAGCAGACAGACTTCTAAATATTTCTAAGTGATAGAAGTGGAAGAGACAAGAAAAAGAGGAAAAAAGACAGGAAAAGAAGCATGACAGATGAGAAAAGACACGTGAGATGGGGACAAAGGTAATTGCCATGAGACTGAGGCATGCGAGGTCTCAGGCATCGATGCTTTTGCCTGGTTCCTTCTCAGAAGGCAACAAACAGAGCAGTGCCTGTTTGCTGCCCCTTTGATCAATGCTGAGTTCCTGATGTCTAAATTGGATGAGGTACCCAATTTCCAGGTTCCTGATAGGAAGCTGACTATCAAGATGGCTGAAGGTCAAGACTGGCATTTGAGTTCAATTCCACCATTTTCTAACTCTGGACCTAAGGATAGATCATCCAGACCTCCTGAGCCCCAGTTTTATTCTGTGTGTAATGGAAGATAAGAAGTCCTGCCTTTCGGGCCTTATAAAACCTTAAATCCATTGAGAGTGCAAAGCATTTGATGTCTGCCGAGAGTGATGGACCTCTGTGCTTGCTCCAGGAGTCATATGCCTCTTCTTGAAAGAGAGAAGGGAGGCAGAGACATTCTGTTTCTCATTTGAAGCTCCACAGAGGGAGGCAAGGGTCTCTGCTCTCTGAGCACTCATCATGACCCTGTGATAGCCTACACATATAATGCATGAAGTATTAGTTCCCTTCGCAAGTGCCTAGGGAGAGGAGGGGACTGTGGGAAGGTTATTGGATCGTGAAGCTCTGACCCATGGGTGGATGTGTGGTGGACTGATAGTGTGATAACTTTGTGGTGAAAACCTCAGGGGTGAGGTAGAGTTAGAAGTGACTGCTCCTGGTATCTTTCTCAAATGCCCTCTGCTTTCTGGCTCTATGAGACAAAAGGCTTTCCTCTGTTGTCTCCTATCTGCATAATGTATCTGCCTCACCACAGGCCTAAAGCAGTGTGGGCTGAAATCTTATTCTAATCTATCTCTCCTCCGTTTATTTGCTTAGGTCAGATATTTGGTCATAGTGACAGGAAGTTGTCTAACACAGATCTCCCACTACTACACCTTCCCAGCAATCCCTGAGGGCATTCTCCAGCCAATGGGTGCAGACAATGGGAGGGAAAAAGATAAGGGACCTACAATGTAAATTTTATGCCTCTCAAGACTAAATCAAGAACATGAATGAGAGGGGTTGGGGATTTGGCTCAGTGGTAGAGCGCTTGCCTAGCAACCGCAAGGCCCTGGGTTCGGTCCCCAGCTCCGAAAAAAAAAGAAAAAAAAAAAAAAAAAAAAGAACATGAATGAGAATGGCCTCCTTTCCTGCCTTCTTACCTCTATCCTACATGCATTGATTCTGTGAACCTAATTAATGAGTGAGATTAATTAGAATTAAATTTAATTTTTTCCCATGAACTCTGAAGAGACATGATGACATAGAACAAATGAGACAAGGTTAGCTCGAGACAGCTAGTTGAGCCTCTGTGAGCTTTATTTTTTGCATCTGTGAAGTGGAGAGGTTATGGGTGCTTCTATAGTTTGGTTCGCCCTGCTATACTCTTAATTCACCATAGCCCTCTAATTCATTCATTAATGGCATTTGAAGTTCAGTCTTTAGGTAAGACCATAGCACCAGTGCAGAGGGACCTGAGCTCATCCACTTGCTTTTCCTTGCATGTGATTCCATCACTGGGTTCCAACAGTGTTGGATTCTAACAGTGGGAGGCATTCACCGATGTCTAGCAACTGTTCACATCATGCTTTTGGACCTCTTATCCTCAAGAGCCATATGCTAATTTATAAGGTCCCACTTCTGGGCAGATGCAGTCCTATTCAGAAAGTCTTTTCCCAAGCCTTGCAGGGTGCTGTCTGCTTCTGGCAGTTCCTGGTTTTCAACTTTCACATGTATGACCTTTCATCCATTTGAAGTTTATTTTCATGCAGATTGATAGACTTGGATCCATTTTCATCCTTTTGCATGTAGGCATCCACTTTTCTGTGCCCTATCTTTTAAAGACAATGTCTGTTCTCCAGAGTACGTTTTTATTATCTTTGTCATATATCAGATGGGTGTAGTTCTCTCTACTGGTGTTTGAGTCTTCTCTCTTGTTTGTTGGTCCTTGTATCTGTTTGTGTGCTGGTACTATGTTATGTTTATTACACTAGCTCTATTATACATCTTGAAATATGGAATGGTAATTTCTCCAGCATTATTCTTTCTTTTCATTCAGATTGCTTTCGATATCCAGGGCCTTTTCTGATTCTATGTCAATTGAGGATTTTTTTCTACTTCTGTGAAGAATGTTGTGGGTATTTTGATTGAGGTGGCATTGAATTTGTAAAATTATTTTCGGTAGATTGGCAATTTTCACAATATTAATACAGCCAGCCCATGAGCATGGGAGGTCTTTCCATTTTGTAGAGTATTCCTCATCTCTTTCTATGGGGATTTAAAGTTTTATTACAGAAGACTTTCACCTCCTTGATTGTGTTTATTCCTAAATATTTTGTTTCATTTGAGGCTGTCATGATTGGGAATTATCCCTGCTCTCTTCCTCAGAACATTTGTTTTAGGTGTACAGAATGGCTACTGATTTTTATAAGCTGAATCTATATTCTATCTTGCTGAAACTCTTAACTGTTCCTAGAATATTTTGGTAGAAAATTTTAAGTCTCTTATATATAGTATGTATTGCAGATAGACATAAAATTGCCTCTTCTTTTCTTGTTTGCATATCTTTAATTACTTCTCTTGTCCTATTGCTCTAACTGGTGTTTTGAGCAGCATATTACAGAGGAGAGAAGACAGTAGACAGTCCTGCCTCAACTCCTGGTTTTAATGGGATTGCTTCAGGTTTTCTCCGTTTAGGATAATGTTGAATATAAGTTTGCCATATACAGTCTTTGTTTTGTTGAGGTTCTAGTCATACACTCGCTCTCTGGGGCTTTTGTCATGAAAACATGTTGAAGTCTTTTAGGGTTATTTATTTATTTATTTATTTATTTATTTACCTTTAAAGCCAACCATCTATACTTCTTGAGGGAGGTGATGAATCTTAAAAGATAACCTACTACTGCCACTTTTCTAAAGCAGTATAATTTCCAACTTCATTCGAAGGCTTTATTCTTCACCTGCCCACAGATGAGTATACATCTCCATGCTCATCAAAGAAGCTTCTTTTTGAAGCAGAGATCATTACAGAAAGCCACAACTGGTCAAAATGCAGATGTCAACTGATTTCAGAGTTTCAGATCCAGCTGATATATCTATGACACAATCCCTGTGCTCAAGAAACACCACGTAAGGAAAAGCGGAGAGATTACTGGAGCTGAAAGAGCAGGGTTCTGCTGTGAAATTGTGCTTCCTAGCTACGACAGAGAAGCTACACTCATGAAACATGGTTGTGTAAGCAAGACCTGAACAGCTCCAACACCACTTAACCTTCCAGCATAGGTGGGAGAAAACTCAAAAGACCACCCTAGATGAAGAGCTACAGACAATTAATGACTGCTGAGAGACAGAGAATTAATCTCCCCCCAGGATGGACATCCTGACTGCTTTCCAATACCAAGTGGTCAGCACTAAAGCATATACATACAAGAAACACTCTGACTCAGTGTCATCTTTAAACTTACTATCGCTCTAATGAATCACCATAGCCAAAGCAAAATGGGAAATTTTTTATTAGATATTAGAATTAGTAGAGATGCTTCCTCATCACTATTCATCATGGAAGGAAGTCATGACAGGCACTCGAATAGACAGGAACCTAGAGGCAGTAGCTGATGCACAGGCTATAAAGTAGTGCTGCTTACTGGCTTGCTCCCCATGGCTCGCGCAATCTGCTTTCTTCTAGAACCCAGGACCACTGCCTAGGAATGGCACCATGCACAAAGATCTAGGTCCTCCTCCACCAATCATTAATTAAAAAAATTCCCTACAGACTAGCCTACAACACAATCTTTTGGACACATTTTCTCAATTGAGACTCCCTCCTCCTTTATAACTCTAGCTTGTGTCAAGTTGACATAAAAACAGCTAGCACACTCAGCAAGTTGCATATATATATATATATATATATATATATATATATATATATATATGCATGGAGAGAAAGAGAGTGAGAGACAGGAAGCTTTGGAAGAAGGAGGATACAGGATACAGGATAATTAAATTTCAAAGAAACAGAACTATAAGCTAAAGAAACCATACACACAAAATCACACACATATAACGTAATATAATATAATATAATTTTATATATAATGTTATATATAATATAACATATTTTTCCAATACTGAGAGAGAGATATTTCCAATACCAAGGCAAACTTCAGAAATAACTTATAGGTCAGAAAACAAATGAAGACAAGTTCCAAGCTTGCAAGTTTGTCGTAAGAACTAAATAACAGAATGTGTATCTTTAAAGGGGATTACCCAGATGTCCATCTGGATACAACAGTAGTTTAGTTAAAGTAAAAAATTTTTCTTTATAAAACAAGAAAATGTTATAATACTGCATGGCACCACCAAGAGAACGCACATTATTTTGTTTTTGCACTTTACTATCTTAGCATGGATTTCCTTTTCTTTTTAATTTTTAAGTATTTCTTTACTTTTTTAAAAATTTATTCTTCTTTTATATATTACATCCTGACATAGTTTCTCCTCTCTCCCCTCCCCCAGTCTCTTCCTTCCACCTCTCCTCTCCCCCAGATTTACCTTCCCCCACTACCCTCTTCATCCCCTCAGAAAGGAGCAAGCCTCCCAAAGACATCAACCAAACTCAACATAGCAAGCTATGATAAGACCAGGCACACGCCAGCATCACATCAAGGCTAGACAAGGAAACCCAGTAGAATGAACAGAGTCTAAAAAGCAGGCAAGATTTGGTGACAACCCATGCTCCCTCTGTTAGGATTCCTACAAGAACACCACGCTACATTGCTATAACATATATGCAGAGAACCTAGGTCAGACCCATACAATCTCCCTAATCTCAAAACCCCCATGAATTCTAACAGTTGGTTCTGTGGGCCAGAGCAAAGAATCCTAGTTATATGGGACATGATGCCTGAACAAACCATCAGGTGTAACTGTCAAGTAGAGGGATTGGGACAACCATCCAGCCACAACTCCTTTGACCTACAGCAGATCCTAACTAAACGATATGCTGGGACAGAAGCCTAGCATAATTGTCATCAGAGAAATTTCACCCAGCAACTTTGGGGGCAGATTCAGAGCCCTACAGCTAAACATTAGGAGGAGCCTAGGGAGTCCTTTGAAGGACTGAGGGGCCAGAGGGGTCAAGGATAATTTTTTTTCTTTTAGTCACAAGATGGCTGCTGTATCCTGACTATTATATCTACATTCCAAGCAGAAAAAAGAAAACAATAAAGGTGGTCAGCTCTCAGCGGCTATGTCAAATAGTACTCTGCCTGTGTCTTATTGGTCAGGGCCTTACTATTTGACCATCTTTAGTCACAAGGAAACTTTCTTTGGGTCAGTTACCATCCTTTAAAATTCAATGATGTTAATCAGGAAGAATGGGAAAAAGACTATAAAATGCTATTAGCAGGGTCAGATGCTATGGCTGTGGTACTAGATGAGTTAGATATCATTAGGACAAAAATAGTTTCTGATCTTCTAGAATTTTAGCCTCTTTGGGACTGGTGCCTGACCCTGAAGTCACACTGTCCTATTTGTATGCGGCTTTTGTCACCTGCTGAGTGTCTGTCTGCATCACCCTGGTGTGGTTCATTTTCTCTTTTTACTTTGTCCATCTTACTGCTGAGAATCAGCTTTTTGTGATTTTAACATCTCCAAGAATCGCTCTGCAGATTTCCCCTCTCATCACCTCCCCCATGAATTGCCTCCACGCCTAGCATTCCTGGGTGGTGTCCTGTCATGTCACTTTATAACCCGGGAATCTATTGCTCTTGGGAAGTCACAAGTGAAGTCTATAGAGGCAAAGGTTCTGCAGACTTTTGTCCTTCATCCCTCTAGCATCCCATGGAAGCCTGCAGATGCTCTTCACATGGACCTCTGCTGTGTCTATGACAGCCATACATGCCCTGTTACCAGGAAAATACCTGCAAGAGCATGCTAAGAGGGATGAGGAGTTCACTAAGTCTGTGTCCTGCTTCACCATCAAGGACTGGTTTCCTGCTCTAGAGCTTCACCAAGCAAATCCCACTTCAGCAAACAGCCATCTTCAAGTCCTTTCTCTCTCTTTTATGTTGTGGAAATAAGATTAAATTAATTCCAAGTTCTCTTTTGCACAGAAGGAAGGAAACACAACCACAAGGAGTCAAGAGAAAGAGAGAAAAGGAGGAAAGGAGAGAGGAGGGTAAAAAGAGAAGAAGGAGGAAAGAAGGGAGGGAAGGAGGGAGTGGGAGGAAAAAACCAGGAGCAGGTTAAGAGGTAGGCAAGGACTAGTTGGGAGTTAGGGGATTGGTAAGAGTTGGAAGGGAGAGCAGGGGGCAGTAGGGTTGGGGTGAATGTCATCACAGTGCATTGTACACTGTACATTACAAATGCACAGTACAAATAGAAAATTGTCAGAATAAAAATTAACAACAGTAAGGGGTCAGTAGGACAAGCACAACATTCTAGATATGATCTAGGATTTCCAAGATTGGGTTGTGCTGTACACATTTTACAGATGGGAAAATAGAGGTACAGAAGGAGGATATTCTTTCTCCAAGTTCACAGAAAAATGTGGCCAAGTTAGGTTCCCAGATTCTTCCAATGTCCGTGATGACCTTGAGTCTTCATGTCACTGTGTCCCTAGCTCTGAAATAGAAGGATGGGATGAAGGGTCTTATGAACATCATTACCTCTATCCTAGGAAGCCCACTTGCTGGGTATCAACCATATTCTCTGTGCACACCAAGGACTAAGTTTCCATAGACATGACTCTCTCAGTGACAGAGGAATTCCACATTCTTCAGGCTCCTTGAAATGGGACTTGAGCTTCATTGACCTACTCTGGAGCAATCCCAGTTCTCTCTGGGACATTTGTTCTACAAGCATTTCTACAACCTATTTTTGTTACACGTAAAGAACTCAAATGTGGTGCAAAGAATTTTCTTATGCTTGTGTGAGATGGAACAAGAGCATCTCTAGGATGTGTGTGCTCTGTATCTCAAAGACACACTGACCATGACTCCCTAGAATCACACAGACCTGTGACTGACTGTACGAGGCCTGTTTAGAAGCTTAGTTCCCTCAGATTGGCTTAGAGAAGAACAGGACTATGTTGGATTGGGTGAGTACTTAGCACCTGTGTGAGCACCATTCTCTCTTGGAGGACCGACAGAGTCAAGTGTAAATGGCAAGGCGCCCATGACTTTATTCATGATGAGACACCAGAAGGCTGGTGAGGAAAGATGGGAAGAAAGCAGGATTCAACAGTTTTAGAGGATAAATGGATCAGTGCAGACAAATATAAGAGCAGTGGGAATACTTAGAATCCAGTTTGAGGGGTTCGGTTGCAGGTAGAGCAGCCCCTCTCTGGAGGAAGGTAGTCAGTCAATCCCCCGCACCTACCCATTCACACACATACGCGTGTACCTTATCTTGAGCATGCTATTGCTGTGATAAACACCATGACCAAAAGCAACTTGGGAAAGAAAGGGATTATTTGACTTGTATCTCCTGGATCACAATCCATCAAGGGAGGCCAAGGCTGGAACTGAGAACAGGAACCTAGAGTGAGAAACAGAAGCTGAGGTGAAGGAGGGACTCTGCCTACTGGTTTGTTCTCCATGGCTTGCTCAACCTGCTTTCTTACCATACAGTACTATTACCCATGATTAGCATCACTCACCATGAGCTGATATCTCCCATTTCAATCATTAATTTAAAAATGCGACCCGGTCTCCATCGGCGGCGGCCTTCAGAGGAGCTCGCTCTGGCATCTTGGCTACTCTGTCCCCTGGTCACGAAGATGACAGCCTCCAACGTCAGCTTGCTGCACGAGACCTGCAGGCAGGTCGCGGCCGGAGGGTGTGCAGTTACAGCTATTTCAAGAGACTGAACCTGTCCTCACATTTAACAGCATAAGAGACATTTTCAAAGCGGAGGATCCCTGCCTTCAGCAGCTCTCTGCTCCCAGGCCCCCTGGAGGGGAGTTCTCGCCGCCTGGTCGGGCGGGCACTCCTGAGGCAGCAGAGCGGAGGAGACCACCAACGCTGCCCACCCCTGCCCACATCCCTGGCCCAGGAGGAAACTGCATACGGCCTCTGGGTACCCATAGAGGAGGGCCCAGGAGCAGCAGATCCACTGCGTCTGAGACACCCCGCACCTGAAGGGACCGACCCGGATAAACAGTTCTCTGCACCCAAATCCCGTGGGAGGAGAGCTAAACCTTCAGAGAGGCGGACACGCCTGGGAAACCAGAAGAGACTGCACGCTGCACACAGTACTGACCCCAGAGGAAAACAAAAGCTATCTGGAACCCTGGTGCACGGAACCTCCCGGAAGGGGCGGCGCAGATCTTCCTGGCTGCTGAGGCCGTGGAGAGCTCATAGGCAACACTCCGACTAGCAAACTTGAGCCTGGGGACCACAGGTAAGACAAACTTTTCTGGTACAAATGACTTGCCTGGTGAACTCAAGACACAGGCTCACAGGAACAGCTGAAGACCTGTAGAGAGGAAAAACTACACGACCGAAAGCAGAACACTCTGTCCCCATAACTGGCTGAAAGAAAACAGGAAAACAGGTCTACAGCACTCCTGAAACACAGGCTTATAAGACAGTCTAGCCACTGTCAGAAATAAGCGGAACAAAAGTAACACTAGAGATAATCTGATGGCGAGAGGCAAACCTTTAGGAACACAAGCAACAGAAACCAAGACTACATGGCATCATCGGAGCCCAATTCTCCCACCAAAGCAAACAGTGAATATCCAAACACACCAGAAAAGCAAGATCTAGTTTCAAAATCATATTTGATCATGATGTTGGAGGACTTCAAGAAAGACATGAAGAACTCCCTTAGAGAAACACAGGAAAACATAAACAAACAAGTAGAAGCCTACAGAGAGGAATCGCAAAAATTCCTAAAAGAATTCCAGGAAAACATAAATAAACAAGTAGAAGCCCATAGAGAGGAGACGCAAAAATCCCTGAAAGAATATGAGGAAATCATAAATAAACAAGTAGAAGCCCATAGAGAGGAGTCACAAAAATCCCTGAAAGAATTCCAGGAAAACACAATCAAACAGTTGAAGGAATTAAAAATGGAAATAGAAGCAATCAAGAAAGAACACATGGAAACAACCCTGGATATAGAAAACCAAAAGAAGAGACAAGGAGCTGTAGATACAAGCATCACCAACAGATTACAAGAGATGGAAGAGAGAATCTCAGGAGCAGAAGATTCCATAGAAATCATTGACTCAACTGTCAAAGATAATGTAAAGCGGAAAAAGCTACTGGTCCAAAACATACAGGAAATCCAGGACTCAATGAGAAGATCAAACCTAAGGATAATAGGTATAGAAGAGAGTGAATACTCCCAGCTCAAAGGACCAGTAAATATCTTCAACAAAATCATAGAAGAAAACTTCCCTAACCTAAAAAAAGAGATACCCATAGGCATACAAGAAGCCTACAGAACTCCAAATAGATTGGACCAGAAAAGAAACACCTCCCGTCACATAATAGTCAAAACACCAAACGCACAAAATAAAGAAAGAATATTAAAAGCAGTAAGGGAAAAAGGTCAAGTAACATATAAAGGCAGACCTATCAGAATCACACCAGACTTTTTGCCAGAAACTATGAAGGCCAGAAGATCCTGGACTGATGTCATACAGACCCTAAGAGAACACAAATGCCAGACCAGGTTACTGTATCCTGCAAAACTCTCAATCAACATAGATGGAGAAACCAAGATATTCCATGACAAAACCAAATTTACGCAATATCTTTCTACAAATCCAGCACTACAAAGGATAATAAATGGTAAAGCCCAACATAAGGAGGTAAGCTATACCCTAGAAGAAGCAAGAAACTAATCGTCTTGGCAACAAAACAAAGAGAAGGAAAGCACACAAACATAACCTCACATCCAAATATGAATATAACAGGAAGCAATAATCACTATTCCTTAATATCTCTCAACATCAATGGCCTCAACTCCCCAATTAAAAGACATAGATTAACAAACTGGATGCATAGCGAGGACCCTGCATTCTGCTGCCTACAGGAAACACACCTCAGAGACAAAGACAGACACTACCTCAGAGTGAAAGGCTGGAAAACAACTTTCCAAGCAAATGGTCGGAAGAAGCAAGCTGGAGTAGCCATTCTAATATCAGATAAAATCAATTTTCAACTAAAAGTCATCAAAAAAGATAAGGAAGGACACTTCATATTCATCAAAGGAAAAATCCACTAAGATGAACTCTCAATCCTAAATATCTATGCCCCATATACAAGGGTACCTACATACGTAAAAGAAACCCTACTAAAGCTCAAAACACACATTACACCTCACACAATAATAGTAGGAGATTTCAACACCCCACTCTCATCAATGGACAGATCATGGAAACAGAAATTAAACAGAGACGTAGACAGACTAAGAGAAGTCATGAGCCAAATGGACTTAACAGATATTTATAGAACATTCTATCCTAAAGCAAAAAGGATATACCTTCTTCTCAGCTCCTCATGGTACTTTCTCCAAAATTGACCATATAATTGGTCAAAAATGGGCCTCAACAGGTACAGAAAGATAGAAATAATCCCATGCGTGCTATCAGACCACCACGGCCTAAAACTGGTCTTCAATAACAATAAGGGAAGAATGCCCACATATACGTGGAAATTGAACAATGCTCTACTCAATGATAACCTGGTCAAGGAAGAAATAAAGAAAGAAATTAAAAACTTTTTAGAATTTAATGAAAATGAAGATACAACATACCCAAACTTATGGGACACAATGAAAGCTGTGCTAAGAGGAAAACTCATAGTGCTGAGTGCCTGCAGAAAGAAACAGGAAAGAGCATATGTCAGCAGCTTGACAGCACACCTAAAAGCTCTAGAACAAAAAGAAGCAAATACACCCAGGAGGAGTAGAAGGCAGGAAATAATCAAACTCAGAGCCGAAATCAACCAAGTAGAAACAAAAAGGACCATAGAAAGAATCAACAGAACCAAAAGTTGGTTCTTTGAGAAAATCAACAAGATAGATAAACCCTTAGCCAGACTAACGAGAGACACAGAGAGTGTGTCCAAATTAACAAAAATCAGAAATGAAAAGGGAGACATAACTACAGATTCAGAGGAAATTCAAAAAAATCATCAGATCTTACTATAAAAGCCTATATTCAACAAAACTTGAAAATCTGCAGGAAATGGACAATTTCCTAGACAGATACCAGGTACCGAAGTTAAATAAGGAACAGATAAACCAGTTAAACAACCCCATTACTCCTAAGGAAATAGAAGAAGTCATTAAAGGTCTCCCCAACCAAAAAGAGCCCAGGTCCAGACGGGGGTTTAGTGCAGAATTCTATCAGACCTTCATAGAAGACCTCATACCAATATTATCCAAACTATTCCACAAAATTGAAACAGATGGAGCACTACCGAATTCCTTCTATGAAGCCACAATTACTCTTATACCTAAACCACACAAAGACCCAACAAAGAAAGAGAACTTCAGACCAATTTCCCTTATGAATATCGATGCAAAAATACTCAATAAAAATTCTGGCAAACCAATCCAAGAGCACATCAAAACAATCATTCACCATGATCAAGTAGGGTTCATCCCAGGCATGCAGGGATGGTTTAATATACGGAAAACCATCAACGTGATCCATTATATAAACAAACTGAAAGAACAAAACCACATGATCATTTCATTAGATGCTGAGAAAGCATTTGACAAATTCAACACCCTTCATGATAAAAAGTCCTGGAAAGAATAGGAATTTCAAGGCCCATACCTAAACATATAAAAGCCATATACAGCAAAACCAGTTGCTAATATTAAACTAAATGGAGAGAAACTTGAAGCAATCCCACTAAAATCAGGGACTAGACAAGGCTGCCCACTCTCTCCCTACTTATTCAATATAGTTCTTGAAGTTCTAGCCAGAGCAATCAGACAACAAAAGGAGGTCAAGGGGATACAGATCGGAAAAGAAGAAGTCAAAATATCACTATTTGCAGATGATATGATAGTATATTTAAGTGATCCCAAAAGTTCCACCAGAGAACTACTAAAGCTGATAAACAACTTCAGCAAAGTGGCTGGGTATAAAATTAACTCAAATAAATCAGTAGCCTTCCTCTACACAAAAGAGAAACAGGCCGAGAAAGAAATTAGGGAAATGACACCCTTCATAATAGATCCAAATAATATAAAGTACCTCGGTGTGACTTTAACCAAGCAAGGGAAAGATCTGTACAATAAGAACTTCAAGACTCTGAAGAAAGAAATTGAAGAAGATCTCAGAAGATGGAAAAGATCTCCACGCTCATGGATTGGCAGGATTAATATAGTAAAATGGCCCATTCTACCAAAAGCGATCTACAGATTCAATGCAATCCCCATCAAAATACCAATCCAATTCTTCAAAGAGTTAGACAGAACAATTTGCAAATTCATCTGAATAACAAAACCCAGGATAGCTAAAACTATCCTCAACAATAAAAAAGGACTTCAGGGGAATCACTATCCCAGATCTCAAGCAGTATTACAGAGCAATAGTGATAAAAAACTGCATGGTATTGGTACAGAGACAGACAGATAGACCAATGGAACAGAATTGAAGACCCAGAAATGAACCCACACACCTATGGTCACTTGATTTTTTTGACAAAGGAGCCAAAACCATCCAATGGAAAAAGATAGCATTTTCAGCAAATGGTGCTGGTTCAACTGGAGGTCAACATGTAGAAGAATGCAGATCGATCCATGCTTATCACCCTGTACAAAGCTTAAGTCCAAGTGGATCAAGGACCTCCACATCAAACCAGATACACTCAAACTAATAGAAGAAAAACTAGGGAAGCATTTGGAACACATGGGCACTGGAAAAAATTTCCTGAACAAAACACCCATGGCTTATGCTCTAAGATCAAGAATCGACAAATGGGATCTCATAAAACTGCAAAGCTTCTGTAAGGCAAAGGACACTGTGGTTAGGACAAAACGGCAACCAACAGATTGGGAAAAGATCTTTACCAATCCTACAACAGATAGAGGGCTTATATCCAAAATATACAAAGAACTGAAGAAGTTAGACAGCAGGGAGACAAATAACCCTATTAAAAAATGGGGTTCAGAGCTAAACAGAGAATTCACAGCTGAGGAATGCCAAATGGCTGAGAAACACCTAAAGAAATGTTCAACATCGTTAGTCATAAGGGAAATGCAAATCAAAACAACCCTGAGATTTCACCTCACACCAGTGAGAATGGCTAAGATCAAAAACTCAGGTGACAGCAAATGCTGGCGAGGATGTGGAGAAAGGGGAACACTCCTCCATTGTTGGTGGGGTTGCAGACTGCTACAACCATTCTGGAAATCAGTCTGGAGGTTCCTCAGAAAATTGGACATTGAACTGCCTGAGGATCCAGCTATACCTCTCCTGGGCATATACCCAAAAGATGCCCCAACATATAAAAAAGACACGTGCTCCACTATGTTCATCGCAGCCTTATTTATAATAGCCAGAAGGTGGAAAGAACCCAGATGCCCTTCAACAGAGGAATGGATACAGAAAATGTGGTACATCTACACAATGGAATATTACTCAGCTATCAAAAACAATGACTTTGTGAAATTCGTAGGCAAATGGTTGGAACTGGAAACTATCATCCTGAGTGAGCTAACCCAATCACAGAAAGACATACTTGGTATGCACTCATTGATAAGTGGCTATTAGCCCAAATGCTTGAATTACCCTAGATGCCTAGAACAAATGAAACTCAAGACGGATGATCAAAATGTGAATGCAGATCACTCCTGAGAGACACAGCCAGAATACAGCAAAGACAGAGGCGTATGCCAGCAGGAAACCACTGAACTGAGAACAGGACCCCTGTTGAAGGAATCAGAGAAAGAACTGGAAGAGCTTGAAGGAGCTCAAGACCCCATATGTACAGCAATGCCAACCAACCAGAGCTTCCAGGGACTAAGCCACTACCCAAAGACTATACATGGACTGACCCTGGACTCTGACCTCGTAGGTTGCAATGAATATCCTAGTAAGAGCACCAGTGGAAGGGGAAGCCCTGGGTCCTGCTAAGACTGAACCCCTAGTGAACTAGACTGTTGGGGAGAGGGCAGCAATGTGGGGAGGGTTGGGAGGGGAACACCCATAAGGAAGGGGAGGCGGGAGGGGGATGTTTGCCCGGAAACCGGGAAAGGGAATAACATTCGAAATGTATATAAGAAATACTCAAGTTAATAATAAAAAAAAAGAAAAAAAAAAAAAAAAAAAGAAATAAAAAAAAAAAATGCCCCATTGACTTCCCTACAGGCCAATATGATGGTCATGTCTTCTCAGCTGAAACTATCTGTTCTTAGATGATTCTAGCTTGTGTCAAGTTGACCAAAAGCAAACAAATTAAAAACAAAACAACAACAACAACAAAAAAAAAAGCAAGCAATTAGCACTTGCCTGGAGCACACAGGAAGGAAACAGTGGTGTGAATGTGACCACTAAGCAACCCGGACCATAGAAATCTGGAAGCATGCCCCTTGTTCAAAAGTCTTCTAGCTATCTGTTTGCTAAATACCAAATAGGTGACAAGACACACACCCGAACGTGGCTCTTGGCATTCAGACCCCAGTGTGACCTCTGCTGAGACTCTGCTTGAACGGTGTCCTAGGATGCTTGCTGCTTGGAGGACATCTTTCAGTCTCTCAGGTTTGTGTGTTTGGATCAGGCCTCCAACAGGTATCAGGAAGACCAATGGCACAGATTAAGGGCCATCAAGGCTGTCATTACTACTTAGTGACTAGCTGCTCCTCCTAAGGCCCTGGGACAGAGATAGCTCTCTTGATCACAGTAGCGACACAGTTATGGGTTTGTTCGAGGGTGGGTTTACTTTAATTATACGGGGGTTAAAAAGCTGGCTCAGTGGATCTGTATATATTCAGGGTGGGAGGAGCCGGTGAGGGTCCAGCCAGTCATCTCTAAGGAAGTCGGGCAACCAGAGGCAATCACCTCCAACTGGGATCCCAAACCACAATAGAGCAGTACAGCCTTGACTGGCCAAGTGGGGGAGGCGGGTCCAATTAAAGTGGCCACTGCAGGAATTTAATAAGCAGGGGACCATTTACTGAGAGCGCTCTGCATTGGAGAACCTGGCCTCATTTCTGAACACAGAAACGTTTGATGTCGGACATCTGACTCTGTGTTGAGTTCTCAGCCAGCTCTGCAGAAGGCCCACATCCCAGGGAGAGTCTTTTGAAGGAGCCAGGGCTGTCAATGGAGTTGTACTAATTAGGCAACAGGAGTAGCCCCAAATGCCTGTCTTCATTTGCAATTCAGTATGTGTCTAATTTGCCAAATATAAAACATCCTCTCTGGAAAATCACATGCAACTTAGTGAGAGAGATTTCCTTACCTGCCAGGTAGGAAGCACTTAAGACACTAGCTAATTGCCAACTGTCCTGTTCATATGATATAGGCAGATACTGTCCAGGCCAAGCTGGAGTAAGGCGCAACATCTCACTCATGCTAGGCGCATGCTCTGCTGTGGCTTGGATTCCCATTTTACAGATAAGGAAACTGGGGCTTATAGAAATGACCCTCCCCCCATCAATCAGATGGCTGGTGCAGGACAAAGACTGGGTAGTGACTGTTGTAGAAACAGTGGTTCTCAGCTAGTGGGGGTTCTCTTGCTCTGTGGGGGATCTTTCAGCAATGTTCAGACAGTTTGATTGCCACAGCTTGAAGGCTATGGAGTAGCAGTTCCCAGAGCCCATCAAGGAGAAATCCAAAATGCTGGTAAACTCCTACAGTGCTAAGGGCAGCCCAGAACACAGAAATGTGTGGGTTACGGAATCATCTACCAAAATGGGCTTCAGAACCCCAGGTATGTGTAGTTAGCTAGAAGAAGACGGCTTTGCATGTACCAGCTGGCAGCAGATATGTGATTTGAAGAAAATCACTCAATTTCTCTGAGCTTCATTTATCATCATCTTTAAAATAGAAGGTGAGAAGACGCTGCAGGAGAATGTAAAGCAAGCCCTTCCTCTAATCTCCCTCCCTCCCTTTTCCTCTTTTTAGAGTCAGTCAGGTACATATTTAGAAGTTTATAACCTGAGCAAGGCCATTGGCCAGGTGTAGGGCTTAGATCCCTGAGAAACCCCATCTGGTACTAAGAAACCCTCCAGCATTAGGTTCAAAATCATGTGACTCTAAAACACCTAATTTGATATCTTTGTATTCCTGGGATTATAAATTTATTTACCTAAATAAAATAGATGGATCATAACTCATAGAAAAACATGCAGCTTCATTTTCAGGGAGACATGTGTGGCTCAGCATTCAACCCAATTTACAGGCAATGAATGTCAGGCTCAGGCCTTACACTCTGCGCTCCTCTACTTACATTAGTGAGACTACGGTATGAATAGCAGCTCCCAGGACTGATGTTTGACAATGTCCTGGGCAGTCACAATATTACATTTTCCTGGGCAAAATCAATTGACCCAGGAAAATGTATATGACCCACTTTGACTTATGAGATAAAAGATGTCTCCTCTTTCATGGGAAGAAGTCAGGAGGTTGAGTTCTCTCTTTGTGTCCCATCTGTGACTGAGGAGTAAATTCTCCCTAGGGAAAGTCAGCCTGGACTAAGAACAGACACATCATTCAAGCCTCCGAATACAGCTGTGCCTGATGCCTGGTCTTTTCACTAGTGTAAGCGTCCCAGAGCCTCTTCTGACTTCTATGCTTACGTTCCTTGGGAGCAAGTTGTTCTGAGGAGCACAGTAACAGCTCAAGTTCTCTGTCTCAGCCAGGGACTAAGGTGGATCTGGGCCAGAGCTTAACTCCTGCTGTACTGCACACATTCTTTTTATAGAAGCATGACACATAGGAACATAAATATCTATAAGAAGAAAATGAGATAGGTGTAAGGGAAAGAAAGAGACAGAGGAAGGGAAGGAGAGAGAAACACGGGCGTGCAGACCAGTAAATGTCCACAAATTTACACATGAACATGGTGAATATGGAGCACTGAAGCCCAGGGCCTTGCCAGCTTGCTCCCTAACTGATCCTCTAGGCTAACATGCTCCCGGCTTCTAACACCACTGGCTAGTTTTGCCTCTTTACTTTTCACTTGGTTGGTTTATTGTATTTGGCTTTTGGCCCCTGCAGTCAGGGTATACAAGCTTTGTCCTATTCTATTCTGTCTTTGTGGGAGCAGCTCAAAGGCTCAGCACTGAATTTATTAGGGTAGAAAAATTCAAACAATAGCTGGGGACCCACCAATACCTCTATGCCTGTGTGCTCTCTCCAGCCCAGCCCCTGCTGGTAGGAAAACTCCTCACCAAAGTTCAGAATTCCACAGTGTGCATTCCAGGAGGAACCCGCAGGGTGAAGTCATATCCTGCCTGTGACCCAGCTTCAAAAGATACTCACCATCCCTCCCAGCACACTTACAGCTTGGCACAGAGTCAGGAAAAAAGCACCTGCTGCTGAAAGAGGGTCATTGTCACAGTACTGGAAGATGTTCTATCTGCTCTCGAGATTTATATGTAGTGAGTGCAGGGTATCTTCTGTGCAGGGTATCTCGCACCTATTCATTAACTATACTGACACTATCATATTTACATTCTGTTCATTTCTGGGGCTGTATCCTTATATATGGTTCTAGAGTAGACATGTTGTCCTTTATAGTTGGACCATTATAAACAGTGTCACTGTGAACATTCCTGGATGTATCTTCTGGTGGCCATGTACACTAACCACTGTGAACAAGCCAGGTCATGGAGTATGCATGCAAAGCCTGAAACGTCTTAGTTGGTGATTGGTATGAGATGGTCCAGCCCATTGTGGATGGTGAAACTCCTAGACTGGTGGTTCTGGGTACTAAGAAAGCAAACCAAGCAAGCCATGGGGAGCAAGCCAGTAAGCAGTGGTCTTCCATGACCTCTGTTTTAGTTCCTACCTCCAGGTTCCTGCCTTAAATCCCTGCCCTGACTTCCTTCAGGATGGACTATGATGTGGAAGTATAAGCTGAAATAAGTCCTTTCCTCTCCAAGTTGCTTTTGGTCAGGGTGCTTTCATTACAGCAATAAAACAAGGGGTACCTAGAGGGAACTCCCAATCCTCCCTCAGTAGCACCCAGTGACCTGAGCATCTAACAGTGTTGCCGCCATCTGCTCCATGATGCAATCCTTAGATTTGTCCGGACAGAACATTTTACAAGGCAGGGGTTTCCCACACTTCACCTCTGAGGACTAGATAGTGCACTGCGGGGATCTGACAGCCAGCAGAGTGTGTGTGTGTGTGTGTGTGTGTGTGTGTGTGTGTAGGGTCTAAGCTCAATATTCTCCTTGCAGGACAAGGGGAAGGTGAGTATCTTCTTGCAGTGAGAGACAGGAGACCTGTGCGAATCAGCTGATTAAAATGAAAGTCCTCAGCAACCAATCACCGAAAACCAAAACTGATGCCGGCTGGGATGTATAAAATATCACTCCTTCATTGCCGGGATGAAGTCTTCCAGCGAGAGATGGGTAGCGTGCACTGGATCTGGTCACCTGATTCTGCTGGAAAGGTTTTTGCACCACACCAGAATGCCCAGAATCGTATTTTAAACTCACACACTTATGTTTCTGTGGCCGTGGCTGCCACACTACAAGCAATGTAATGCGATTATAAATCTTAGGGGCCTGGACTGGCAGGGCTTCTGAGTTTCGTTTTTTCATCTAACCGAGTTTTAGCAGGCCCACAGTATTTCAATATGTATTTCACCTTTATTTGATTTCACGGACAATTGGTTCTTTCACAAAGCAAAAGAAAACAAAAGGCAGTCTGCTGCCCCTTCTTCTAAGCATGATGTTTTCTAGGAAAGAGAATCCCATTGCAGTGTGGGAGACTGACTGGGGAGCACATCTCCCCTGTCCCTAATGGTATCGTCAAGCCTGCCAAGTACCCTAAGGCTGCATCTCCACCGGTGAGCACTGGGAGTCTGAGCGCCACGGATAAGAGCAGTAGGTGACGGCTCCCTGGTCTCCCAGAGCAAGAGAAACAGGCCGTCTCTATTGAACAGCAACTTGAGAGAGTGTGCAATCAACAGGAAACAGTATCAGGAAGGAGGCAAAAATGAAACAAAACAAAAGAATGGTATGGGATGTGTGAGACAAATTGGTGTGCTCCTCTACTATCACTAGAGGCTGGGAGCATTGTACCTGGGTACCACTCTCAGCACAGCTGAGGCAAGCTTCTAGGAATGTGGAAGGCTCTTCCTTCTAAAACTCAAAGCAAAGGGTTTCATCCATCTGAATAGACTCTGATGGTCGTGGTGATAATGATGATGATGACAGTGATGATAGTTCCATTAATGATAATAAAAATTATATCAATTAATATCTAACAAGCTTACTAAGTTTTTTTTTCCTGCTAGGAATTTTCATGCATTATATCATATAATCTACCACAGTGGTTCTTAACCTTCCTAATGCTGGGACCCTTTAGTACAGTTTTTCATGGTGTGCTGACTGGCAGCCATACAATTTTTTGTTGTTACCTTATGACTGTAATTTTGCTACTTTTATATTTATAATGTAAATATCTGTATTTTCTGATGGTCTTAGACAACCCCAATGAAAGCATCATTGGATCCCCAAAGGGGTTGCAACCTACAGGTTGAGAAGCACTGATCTACCCTCTAACCACTTAGAAGTATGTGGTGTGAGAGTCAGCAAGACACATCTAAAGGCATTGGGACTTAGGACCAGACAGTGTAGTTCCAAAGCCCGAGCTCCAGCTGCTCTGTTTCCCTGGATGGGATCGGTAGTGCTTCCATTTTAAGGATGAAGAAACTGAGTCTCAGAATACTTAAGGGAGGGTGGTTTTACCAAAGAAAAATAAGACCCAATTCCGACTGGAAAACATACCCTCTCCCTCCACATAGTTGCTGAGCTGGCTGAATGGAGCTTACATGCTCAGGGTTTTAGGATCTTCTAACCAACACCGCAAACAGCAGAGCGAAGGGGAACTTGGAAGGTCCCATTTCCTGCCAGTCTCATGCCTATAATCTGATGACATCACTCTTGGCTTCACTGAACATGTAAACTACGCGGCTGCCTGCGAAGTACTCGGCAGCTGTATTACCATCCAGGAAGTGTGGTCTTCCCCATCCATTCTCTCTGTCTCCCAGGCCTTCAGATTCCCTGTGCCCATAGACGATACTGAGTACTGGTGGAGACAAGAGGGAGGCAAGGGCTTTTCTCTTGGCCCTGATGATGGTGTTATGAAGGGTGGGCTACAACAGTGTCACCCAATCATGCCCCCTTTGGATATGACAACACCTCCTTCCTTTTGTTCCATCCAGGCTTGATGGAATAACACTCCCCCAGTCTTGCCATTCCTCAGGCTGCTGCACTGTGTGTGTCTTGTGGATTTCCCATATTGCCACTTCACATGCTGGTTCCTCACCTACCCAGAAATCTAGCGTCTACGTGAGACGGACTGATACAGTTAGCCCTCTGTTGCTTACACCCAATTATTCCAGTTATTATAGGGACTGTTATCATTCAAGCACATACTTTATGCCAAGCTCTGTGGTAAACCCTCTGCTTACATGATCCTGCTTGCTTCTTGTAACAACATCCTTAACTTGTCACATGACAAGCTCATCACATGGTTTCTCTAGCCTCTCTGGGCTGGTTGTTAAGTCAGCCATGTGAAATTACCGTCAGGCTCCTTTGCACATGGGTTCGTTCTGCATGCGTGCTTTCACCATCACTCTACATGGCCTTTCTCGACGTACTTTTATCCCTTTCTCAAACCACTGCTCAAAAGCACCTCCTTCCCTGAAGCCCACCTGGCCATGCTGCTTCTCTTAGCAGAGGCATGTCCCTTCTCTGTTGCCTCAGTGTGAACCACGGGAAGCTATAAGGAAACATCCCATAGACAGTCACTGCTCACGGAACTGAGGAACTGAAACAATGTGGGAAGATGCAGTGTTCTCCAAACTTCTCTTTACTCCCAGAACCCAGCACCTTGGATACATGCAAAGGAAGAAATAGGGTGAGAGAGGAAAGAATACTGGGCCAGGGAGAGGAGGGAAATTACTGATGGGAATCTAGAATAATTTATTCACCATCGTTTGTGCAAAGAGGTATCAGTGTTCCCACAAATGTCTCACAGTATGGTCCCTTCTGCCATAGCAACTGAATATTCTGATCGCCATTATAACTTAAGTGGTGACTCCAAATTTTCTTCTGGCTGGTTTTGCAAGTTTAGTGGTAGACAATTTCGCCCCATAGTGGTGTGTGTGTGTGTGTGTGTCTGTGTGTGTGTGTGTCTATGTGTGTGTGTGCGCGCGCGAGCGCGCGCATGAGGACATGAGGCTGGCAGATCACCCTCCTGTGATTCCCAATCCTGCTCAGCAACAGTGTCCACACCTGCTTTGTGAGCCAATCAGAAGAGACGATCAGAGAGACCTCCTCCCTACCCCTAGTCTCTAGTCCCTCAGCTCCATCCATCAGCCTTGCCACACTCGCAGGTCACCGTGCTCTCCACACCACCAAACGCCAGGCAACTGATTGACTGCAACACTCAATTTCAACCCAGCAGAGGACCTGGCAGGCCTTTGATCAATATTTTGCACCACAGACCACTTCCCTATGATAAATGCACTAGTTGAGAGGAGGAAGAGATTAACCTTCCAGCACGGGTGGCAGGCAGCAACTAGGAAAAAGATGGCTCAATTCTATCAGGGAAAGAGGATGGGGCCTATTTCCTGGGCTCTTTGGGACCATATTTCAGCTCGGGACACCCATGAATGTGAAGAAGGCACATTTCTAAAGCGTCTTGGAGATTTCTGCTGCCAAAGCCAACCGGGTTACACATCTTCTCCATTAACCTCTACCCGTGTTTGGCTCAAAGGAAGCAAGAGAGGAAGAAAAGGCATCAGAGGGCACAGGTGGGATAATATATATGTACTTAGGGCAGCTGATAGATGGGATCTGGGAGGAGGGCTGGGGGGTGAGCCTGTGCACACACACAAGATGAAAGTCTCCAGGAAGAATTCTCTCCCCCCATAAATCCTTCCTGCTGACAAACAGAGCAAGAACAAGGTAATTCACCACAGCGATGGAGCCGATTGCACTTGTAATCTTATAGCTCAACAGGCAGGGAGGAGGGGCATCTGGACAATGGCAGGAAGAAGCCCATTGGTGAAGGCACCCTGTAGGAGTCAGGGGCTTTGAGGCTCCCAGGAAAGATTAGATGTGACTCAGAAACTACGGCTACCACTTCACTCATTCATCATTTAAAAATAATTGAAGGCAGCACTTAGAAGGCTGAGATAAGAGAATTGGAAGTCCCGGGCCAGGCTGTACTACTTGGTGAGATCTTGACTAAAAATATCTAATTAGTTAATTAATATAAAATTTAAATCTGCCATTTGGTAGAGAAAAATATAGCGAGAGTTACTGTTTTCAGGCTCCTTTGGTATTACCTGTGCTCCAGTGGTGAGCAATGGGCAAGCATTGGGCAGCCTGCAGGCACTCAGCTTTCAGTGTGTCACTCACAAAATCCACTGCCTCTTTGCAGATGAGCTAACCAACACCTAGAGACATTAAGTGGCTTTCTCAGCAGCACATAGCTGGTAACTGACAGGCCAGATGTCATCTTCAAGGCAGGGGACTGTGACACCTCTTCTTCGTGAATATCTTTTTGTTTTGACTCTAACTACTGAAGTCTACAGCTGCTTGGAGGAGTGTTAAGTCTTCCTAGAGGAGAGGGCTCAGCCTGGTTGGAGCTGAGCAGTTGGACTGGCAGTTACAATGGTGCTGATTATGGGAATATTGTGGGAAATATCCTGATCTTTCTGAATCTGTTCCCAAAAACCTGTTGTCAGGTTGGTAGGGCACCCAGATTAGACACTTTTAGTTCTGTATCTCTTGGTGGGCAGCTGTCAATCTTCTAGGAACTCAGAACAGAATAAAATAAAAGTGGCTGAAAGGACACTATGTCCCTTTGTGTCCTGCCTACTGATGGAGACATAGGCTTCTACCCTTGACCTGGTTCTCCGTCTCTCTTTGAACTCAGGGCTTGACACAGCCTGCTCTGTGCCATTCATTGGCTTTCCAGTCTCCAGTTCACTGACAGTAGATGTCCATATACAGAGGAATCGGTTCCTCAGAAGCAAAGCTGCACTCCAGCCCTGTGGCACTGAGGGAGCCCCTGACATTGTTGTGGACAATGGAGGGGAGGGGAGGACAGTGGACACAGGAGTGGACATGTCTTAGGTTTAAGGTGTCCTGAAGCTTACATTGAGATATGTACTGAAATGCCGTCTAAAGCAGATTCACACCACAAGAGAGCCCCAAAGGAATCATAAGCATAGGGAATAATGGAAAATGAGGTAAGCTCACCAGGACAGGCCTGCAACCACAGCTACTCTGGAGGCTGAGAGAGGAGGATTCCAAGTTTGTGGTCAGCCTGGGATTCAGAGCAAGTTCTAGACCAGTTTGGGCAATTGTTGATACCCTGTCTAAAAATAAAAAGTAAGGACAGGCCTGACCCTGCAGCTCAGCAGTAGGGCATTCAGTGTGAGGCATGGTGTGCTTCCCAGGAACACAGAAATGAAAGAAACAAGAGAAACGAGGCTCACTGGACAGAGCACTTGGTGAATAAGTGTGAGGAGCTAAGTTAGAACCCTAGAGCCTGTGTAAAACCAGGTATGGTAGCACATGCCTGTGATCCCAGCACTCCTAAAAGGAGAGGGGAAATAGAAACAGGCAAAACTCTAGAAGCCTATTGGTCAGCTAGCAGCCTCAGACAACATAGCAAGATACCTCGTGTCAAACATAGTAGAAGGTGAGGACTGACACCTAAGGTTGTTCACATGCACTATTACATACAATCATCCAGTTGTTCCCAACACACACACACACACACACATACACACACACACACACACACACACACAGAGAGAGAGAGAGAGAGAGGGAGAGAGAGAGAGAGACAGAGAGAGACAGAGAGAGAAACAGAGACAGAGACAGAGAGAATGAGAGAGAGAGAAAGAGAGAGCGAAGCATACAAGGATAGACAGAGAGACAGACAGACAGACACAGAGAGAAAGAGAGAAGAATATAAGGATAGACAGAGAGACAGACAGACACACAGAGAGAGACAGAGACAGAGACAGACAGACAGAGAGAGAAGCATGCAAGGATAGACAGACACACACACAGAGAGAGAGAGAGAGAGAGAGAGAGAGAGAGAGAGAGAGAGAGAGAGAGAGAGAGAGAGAGACAGAAATAGAGACAGAAATAGAGACAGAAAAGAGATTGGGGAGGCAATAGGAGTATTACCTGGCTATACAAACTGGAAATAAACTTAAGCTACCACATCAGATGTGTGGGCAAACTAGTCAGAGCCTGTAGCCCACTTTCACTAAGACCCTCTCTGTCCCTCTTCCCTTTGGTAGATGCTTGACCATGTGACACCACCACCTGGCCACCATAAGGAACAGCAGGCAGAGATAAGAAAGGGCTTGCACAGTCAGAGAACAACTGTGCTCAGGTTCTCCCTTGTAGTAGGGATAAAGGCCAAGAGTAGAAGCTGGAGGTGAGCTCTTACCACCTTTTATCTCACCTATTGATAAATATGGCCCAGTTGCTTCCCTAGACCAGGTCCTAAGCAGATTGGAAATTTCTCATCACCAGAGACAGAGGTGACCATGTGAGATAATTGATGGTATGTGTATTAGTTTTGCTGCTGTAACTAGACACTTGGCTAATGTCCAAGTGTTAGCAGGAGTCATGTTTTTTCTGAAGGCTCTAGGAGAGATTTTGGTTTCTTGCCTTTTCCAACTAGGGGGAGCTGACTCTTTCTTTGCCCTAAGGTCCCTTTCTTTAAAGTAAGCAAACTCTGACCACATCACTTGCCTGCCTCTATTTATCTATCTATCTATCTATCTATCTATCTATCTATCTATCTATCTATCTATCTATCTATCCTTGTCCCTTCCTCTCCTCCTCCTTTCTTCCTCTCTCCATGCCTTCTCCCCAAATTATACTTCCAAGGAAGCCTGGAATTATGCAGGGGGTATTGATCCATCCAGGTTACTTCCATCTCTAGGTTTCTTATAACTAATTTCAATCCTGTCTTTAATCTCAATCATCCTTTCAAGTAACAGAACCCATTCTATTTCCCGTGGTAACACTATAGCTATTGGGACCAGGGGATCCACTATCTTGCCTGTCCTTTTCCATGCCCACCAGATAGACATTTTCTCATCTCATTGCCATTCCCTTGAGTCCTGGGTAACATGAATGGATCAGTTACATTAAGGAACCTTTTCCAGATGACAGAACTAAGAAGCTGACTCAGTGGAGGATATTAGCCTAGCTACCAAGTGCGAAGCTGAGAGCAAGCTATTGAAACACACTGTGTGCTTCGTCATCCACAAAATGAGGAACAATTCAGCCCCAGAGGGTGAGAACAAAACACAAAGGATACAAACATGGAATAAAGAAGCACGAATTGCAAAGCAAGAGCCTCTGGACCCTCCATAGTCTGCTCTCTACCCATCACTGCATCTTCCAGACATTTTTCATCAAACAGTGGAAGCAAAAATAATCACTTCTGCCTTTAGTTCTACAACATGCATTGCCTTGTGTACGCCATGCAATTTTCCAAATCACAAGCTAATTAAACACCCCAGCAAAGGGCTGGAAGTAGATTAAACATTGATGTAGGCATCTATCGATTAGTGCCTTTCCTTGACTCTTGGTGCAATGTTATCAATAACATTAAATAATCTCTTAATAAAATTTTCTCATCATACAACCATCCTTCCTTGTTTGAGCCTTCCGGAAATGTGATTGCACAGGGAGTAAGCATTCTTTCTGAATGGCCATCAATACATGCCAAATAGAATGGACAGAACAGAGGAAGAGAGGCAGCCCAGCCACAGACTGTTCTGTGGCTGGTGATTGTATTACAGTTCAAATAAATTCAGACAAACTAACCTAGACAGCACAAACGCAAGGTGTGTTAGATCTCGGAGTCATTTCGGTTTGTTTGTATGTTTGATTTTGAACAGGATCTGGCCGTCCAGTTCAGTAGCAATTCAGAGGGCATTTACTCAGTGTCTAATTATAACAGCTAACATTTGTGCAGCTACTGCATATAGGTACCATACCGAGATGTGACATGGGGACACCCAGTGTCTTCATGCTGTCCTTCTAACCAATTGTGACATCAGTCCTATCACTGTGGAATATTATAGATAAGGAAAACTGGGCCAGAAGAAGTAGAGAAACATGCTCATGGCTGCCCGGGTGGTGATATGGAGCAGCAGACTCAGTACAGGTCTACCTGATTTGGGATTCCTAACCACTGTGCAGCATGGCCTTCTTCATGCTAGAGTCTACTGAAGGACTAAAAGGCAGTTGTGAGAAATGAGATCCTTGCCCACTAAAAGCTGAAAGCTGAGGGGGCTACCAATGGCATTTGCACTTCAAGAACATGAACTTTGAGATAAGTTACGTGATCCCGAATTTTAAGGATACGGAAAACTTGATGCAATAGGTAGCAGGGTCTCTTTCACTCTTGTTTCCAGGTCTTGGGTCTTGGTCATTGGCCACTCCATTAAATGCAATATTCTCTTAGTCCTTCCAACATATCCATTCTGAAGCAACTGGAACCTGTAAAAGTGATGGAGAGTATTTAACTCCCTGCTGATATTCACACTGTCAGTGCTGAATAGAGACACAGCAAGTGGAAGCTAGTAGTTAAGCCCTTAAGTTAACTGAAAGGACTCAGGGGTAAAGACCAAATCCTCCCCAAAAGAGGATGAGGTCTGTCAGTCAATATGGACTCCCTACTGAAATGAGCAATCTAACATCTCATCAGACAGTCACAGTAAGTTTGCTTTGTTTGGGTCCACAGAAGGATCTGCTCTAGACAGTCACTTTTCTGTCTGTGTTTCCCCACTTAGACTCTTGGAACACTGCTCCTTCAGCATCAGACCTTATGGGAAGACCTCTCTACCCTGATCCTCTCTCACTCTAAGAGGCAGAACTTTATTTCTTGGACGTAACCTTGGAAAGTAGGAAAGCAGGATCCAGCTGTGTGACCAGGAAGGGAAGGAAATGGTGCATCCAGAACTACACCACACTGCTTCTACTGTCTTCAGGCTAGTTAGGGACAAATCTTGTGACTGCAAAAAATAAACAGAAAGTTTGAGTGGAGTATATGATTAAGCTTCAGCCAGGGCAAACACAAGCTCCTGATTGAATAGAAGTTAACAGCAATATATAGAAAGCAAGGCGTGTTCAACATGAGGGTATCATCCTGCAAGATAACTTGTACTTTATTAGCATTACTTTGATTCCAGAATGCCATAATGATTAAAAATTATAAACTGTACATGCACCTATGACATTCTCAAAGAATTAATAAGAGTATATTAAAACATCTAAACTAAGTAACAGCTTCCAAACATGATTTTATGAAACACAAGGAACAAAGAAAACTTTTGTACACCTAAATGAATACCATAGGTTTTATGGATCAGTGGATGAATACATGGGTGGAGTTGAGATGATGATGATGATGATGATGAAGAAGAGGAGGAGGAGGAAGAGGAAGATAGAAGAAAATAGACAGCTAAATACATCATAGATAGAGAGAGAGAGAGAGACAGAGAGACAGAGAGACAGAGAGACAGAGAGACAGAGAGACAGAGAGACAGATATAGATGGGCAGGTAATAAATACCCTATAGCTACTGGGCAATGATGCTATATTGATGCTATCGTGTACAAACAGGCATATGTACACACAGACTTAGTCTGACTAATTAGAGCAGGTCAGGAAAGCCTGTATATTCAATATCATGCACTGCACACAGACTCCGCAGGCAGTCTGGTGAGCTCACCTTTTGTTTCTTTCTAACTTTGTTCTATTGGGCAAGATCTTGACTTCTCTGCATAGTATTGTTCATAATACTGATATGTCCCCATAACTGATATCTACCAATAAAAAACAAATGACAGTATATTCCTACAATGAAATACTTCATAGTAATAGAGAACCAAGATTGAATGCCATATAGAAGAATTTTAGAACTATGAAAGAAAGAAGCCAGATGCAAAAGGTGTACATGCTAGGGCCAGAGTGTAACTCAATGCAGAGGCCTAGCATGCTCAAGGTCCTGGATTCCATCTCTAAATACCACATGTGTACATGTGTACACACACAAATGCACATACACAAACACACACACACACACGCACACACACACAAGGGCATACACATAACCTGTACTCTATGTAATTCCATTTATCTTAACACACAAATTCAATTATACAGATAGAAATGAGACCAGTGGTTGTGCAAAATGGACTGTGGAGTAATGGGGAAATAGCAAACAGGAACTTTGGGGTTGATGGAAATATCCTCTGTCAATGTGAGTGACAGTTACACAGTTATCTTCATTTGTCAAATGCTATTGAGTGAACATTCAACATAGGAACATGTCATTGAAGCTAAATTAAACCTCAGTAAAAGTTACTTTTAAAATCCTTTGTTCATCTCATGGGATTTTTCATGCTGTTCAGAATGAATCCCAAAGTCCCTGTGGAAGTTGCAACAGCACTATTGCTGTTTCTTTAGGCCACCTTGTATGAGGCAACTGGATCTCTCCATATCTAGGACCCTTCATGTCCTGCTTTCTGCAGCACCGCTGCTCAAACGTGTCTCTCTCAATGAGGGCTCCACAAACCCTCCTTCCTTACCCACAGTGCGTCATTCTATTATGATCATCTTCCATGTTCAACCTTCTTGTAGTTTACCCCAGTTCATCTGTGAACTGTGTTCCCAAACTAGAAGGAAGCTGTGTGAGGGCAGACAGTTTGTTCATTGCCCAGCCTTGCAGAGTGCTATGATTCTTGGTAAATGGTTTCTCAGCCCACATGCAGTTTATTCCTAAGAAGATAGCTATTTATCTATTTCGGAAGGTTCATATGCAATGCTTAGATATATAATATCAGGTGGTATGAAGGACAGAGCAGAACCCAAGCACAGGCAGCCATCTCTAAATACAGGCAGATATTATGAGTGCCAAGCCAGTGTCAAAGTCTCTGGGAAAGTGACTTTGAACCAGGATGTAATGAGGAAGTGAATCATACAGGATCTGGGTAACAGAACCCTTGCAGAAGCAGTTAAATGCAAAGGCCCAGGGATTGGCACTTGCTTGAGCCATCTAGCAATAAAAGCAAGATCAGTGTGGGAGGGGTATGCTTGCTACATTCCCCCTCATTGTCACAGTGTTCCCTGTTATTCTGTCTGCCCACATCTATGGCCACTCTTATGACAACTCAAGGTCATGTTTGTTTATTTGTGTACATTGTCTATCTCTCCCATAGCATTCCTCAAACAAGAGAGCATAGTCCATTTTATTCAGCACAACATTGTGTGCATGGTAAAGTGCTTGATTAGTGTATAGAAACCATAAATTCAGTCCTAAAATGAAAAAAAATTAACAACAGAAAGCTAATTCTTCATCCTTTTCTCAGCATCCTAGTGACCCATAGCTTACCTCCAAATTCTCAGAACTCTATCTGATGATTATCACCACAAGACAGAATGGCAGGCACATATACTCCTATTGCAAACACTCTGCATTGTAGAACTCAGTAATTCTGTGGCTTTGTGTCACGGTTTGTGTTCAGTACATGTTGTCTCCTTTTTCACCCTCTGTCCAATGTGTTGCTCCTATTATATTCCCTGCAGTTCTATTGTTCATTAAAACTTGTCTCCAGGATGGGCAAGTGGAAGCCTGAGAACCTCAGTCCAAACTCAAACTCCCACAGGAAAGCCAGGGCAGCATTCCCTGGGAACCAAGCCCTGGAAGACAGAGGCAAGCAGATGTCTGAAGCTCGCTGGCTAGTCAGTCTAGCTAATCTGTTCAGCTCCAGGCTCTGTAAGAGATCCTATCTCAAACAAATAGGGTGAAGGAGCTGAAGAGAAGACTCAGTGGTCAGAAGTACTGCTGCTCTTCCAGAGGCTCCAGGTCCGGCTTCCAGCACCCACATCAGGAGGCTCACAATTTTGTATAACTCAGATCCAGGACAATCTGGCCTCGGTGAGCACCTGCACATGCATGCGGTGTGCTCAATCTGGCACATACACACAAAAATAAATCAATCTAAAATTAACGTGGAACAGTTATGTAAGGTGTTGTGTTTCATAAACGATAAGGAGAGAATGAATATGTTTGGTGGCTGTGTAGTGAGGTGTGGGAGAAGAGGGTACCTCTGTGGGCATCCCTGAGGCATCCCTTCCCTCTGAGGGACCAGCTACACAGCACTATAATATAAAATGGAATTTATTTAGGGCATGGGGAGGGAAGTTGAGATGGTAGTGGAGACAGAGAAGGGGGGAGAGAGAGAGAGAGAGAGAGAGAGAGAGAGAGAGAGAGAGAGAGAGAGAGAGAGAATAGAGGAGTAAATCCCTGCCATGAGCATGTGGAGATGTGGAGAGAGAGAGGCAGGGGCAAGGGAATGGGGAGAGAAGGGGAAAGGGCAAGAGGACAGAACAGGAGCAAGAGAGCCAGAGAGCAAGAGAGAGAGAGGAGGAGGAGGAGACAAGCAGTCCCTTTTATAGTGAGCCGGGCATACTTGGATGTTGCCAGGTAACTGTGGAGCAGAGCTTAAACAAAATGCTAACATAATACAGGAAACATTGACCTTCTGCCCCTAGTCTGCCCACATGGACAAGCACCTCCCTCTACCCAGATGCATATATCTGCATACACCATACTCATGTGCGTGTATACATGTACATATATACAATCTTACTCCGAAATAATTCCAAGTTGTAAATGTGGTTTTAAAGAATCTCTCTATGCACATTATTAACCTAAATTTATCAAATAATATCATCTCTGTCCAATATATAGCTATAACTAGGTATGGTGGTGCACACCTGTGATCCCAGGTCCTGGAAGGCTAAGACACTTAAGGCTACCCAGTGAGGCTTGGTTGCTGGGGGTTAAGCCCCAGGCTGGGTCCTCTCTGAAGCAGCAGATGGGAAAGAGCAGGTGAGGGCAAGACATAGTCTTGCAAAAGAGTAGGGTTGCTTTCTATAATAATGTATGCTTATCCTGGCTTTAAGTTACTCTAAGGCTAGAAGCTACAGGCCTCTGGATCTATTGACACTTGTTGCTAACATTGGGGGTGGTGATTAGATAAAGGATTTATTGCTATTGATCCCTTCTGTGGCCAAGCAACCAGAAGTCTCTCTAGCTAGGCTAGCTAACTCTTTGTGAACCTGAGAGAAAGGAAAGAAAAAGAACCAGCATGTTTTACACAGGAAAATATGAACAGAAACATATACATTCATACATCCATTTATACTTTCATTCACACTTTACACATTAACACATTCACATTTTTGTTGGGCCCAACCACCTGTGTCATACACTCAAGTATTCATGCATGTTCATATACATACAAATATACTCACACATGTATGTACATTCAAACATATATGTGTGTACATGTGTACACACACACACACACGGATGGATGGATGGATGGATGGATGGATGGATGGATGGATGGATGGATGGATGGATGGATGGATGGATGGAAGGAAGAGACAGAGCTCCCCAAGCAAACAATCTCAACAACTTTATTTCTTTTCTCTGGCCTTTTTATAACTTCTTAGACAAAAAGTTCCTTAGAAAATTGCCTCAGAGATAAAATGTTACATAAATGGAGTTAATGTTGATATTAGTTCAAAGCAGTGTTTCATTCTAATATGCTCATTATAAGTTCAAAGCAACATTTTTTACAGGGCCTTTCCTTATCATGGTGCATACCTGTGGATTTATCCTTGGACCTAAATGTTTTTCCTTGACTATAAATTTATACCAAGCCTATTTCTCTTTTTCGTGTGATTATGAAGGCTCATTGTATTTCTTATTATGCAGCCTTTACTTACTCTTATGAGGAGTGGGCACATTCTATTCATGATTCCAACTTTATTACATCGTGCCACCCAAGCAACTAAGACCATCTCCTAAAACTTCCTTCCTAAAATGATTTACATCAAATCAGGAATTTTACAGAATTCATCTTAACCCCATTAGTTCATGGAAGTTCATTTTTATGTTGATATGCGGGAAATCTGATCAAAGGGGTGGGATAATTCCCAGGGATTCTTATATTAGTTTAATAATGACAGGAAAAGCATATTAGCTTCCAGAAGCAATGCTGATACAAAGAGACTCTTTGAAACCTTACCATCTAACTCACCCATTGGTGGGCTACGTCCAGGAAGGCCACCTGCTAGCCTGAGCCTATCCTAGATGGCTCCTGACACTTGGTCTCAAACAAAAAGACAGCAATATACATGTAGGAAACAGACATATGGGTCTAACCTATGTATGGCTAGAGACAAGTGTGTAGCTGTGTGTTACACATATGATTCTATGAACCCTTTGGGTTGGGGTGCAAATGAGATGCTCATAAATATTATTTCCTAATAACCAGGGCATTTGCTCACAGAAACACCTTACAAAGATAGAAATCTAGAGACTATGTAGTATCACACTCCCTCCAGCTCCCAGAGTTTATTCCTATTTCATCAATTACCACACACTGTTCTTTGTAACAACCAGTAATGGGCTGTCTTTAAAACTCTAAGTAATAAATGCCAATGCCTGCTTCCTCTTCTGTGCTCTGTGCATGTTGTCTAATGGTAAAGGTAGTGAATGAAGCTGGTTTTTTTCTTATAATACCAGTACAATGCCACTTAAATGTGCTCCTAGATATTTTCATTTGTTTTTGCTGCTATTGTCGGAAATGGCATCTGTTAATCTTTTATATTATACCTTGCTGAATTCTTATCTGAATCCAAAATGTACCTTATTCAGTTTTCTACGTAGACGACCATGTTATCTGCAAATAATAGCCTTCGGATCTCTTACCTTATAAAAATTTAACTCCTTTCTTTATTTTGTAATTCTGGCCAGGACATGAATTGTTCCAATTAATTCCTCTAAACTTTTAATTTGAAATAACTATCAATTCACAGGAAGTTGCAAAGAAAACATACAGGATAGTCCTGGATATGTTTCACCTGACTTTCCTCACCCTGTGTCTTTCCTACCTATGGGACAATAATGAAATCAGGAGGATGGGCTTGGTATAATAGAGATTTCACTTTTATACCTCCCCTCTCTCTCTCTCTGTTTCTCTGTCTCTCTATATACCAACTTCTGAGAAATCTTTATTCATGTGTCACTTCCTGTGACAAATGGCATAGCCCATTCACTTTTTTAAACAAGTGAATAAAAGGGAAACAATTAAACCTTTGGCCATTACAAAGATAAATCAAAACCCTTGGTAAAAGCATCAAACTTCGGAATGTCTTGAATCCAATGCATGCAGCCATTTGCTAAGTGAATCCTGCTATAATTAATTGATGCCAGTAAACTCATCTAGCTATAGTCTTAAAACGCTATAATGCAATCTTATCAATAATATAGATTACTGTGTAAGATTGACTCAGTTTTACTAAGTGGGACTTGAACAGTGAGAACCAAGGACACGGGATAGTTGTCCCTGCATCCCATGAGTCAGGGACTGTCCCACTCCTACTTCAGCCTTCCTCTCCTGCCCATCTCTCCATCCCCAGCCCTACTGCAAAGCAGTAACTACACAGTACTACTAGTGAAAAGGTCTAGGGAAAAATGTCTGACCTGAGTCTAAGAGAGCCTTGAATTCTAACCACCAAGGTCTCTGACACCCAGAGGGTGTGGGACTGTTTAGAGACTAGGAGGAAAAGGTAGAAGTCCCACATGGGAATCACTGCAGGAGAATACAGATAAGATAATGGAGTTCCAGAAAACAAATGCTAGATGGAAAACATCACAAATATTTTAAGGAGATGGGACTCAACGCAGCATCTTAGACTCATGGATCACAGAAAGGATATTAGGTAAAAACTAAGAAAGTCTCAATAGATGGCAACAACTTAGCTGAGAACAGTGTTAACAGTGGTTTGCTAGCTCTCACAAAATGCTGTAACAATAAAGCACATGAACCTGGTGTTGGGGTGGGGCATGAGTGTAGTCTGTCTTGTCTTTTGTCCGAGTTGGCTTTAACTGTCAGCTAGACACAGCCTAGAATCATCTGAGAAGGGAATCTCAGCTAAGGAATTACCTAGATCATATTGACCTGTGAGCCTGTCTGACTGAAAAACACTGTCTCAAGATCCCAGTAAGTGGACATTTTCACAAAACAAGTGACTGAGGCTGTGTAGCAAATGAACTATGACAGGACAAACAATAGGAAAACCAGGGGCATGGACCTCAGAGAGCTAAACAACCACCAACCAAGTAGACTAATGGTGGCTTTCAGTCATCATTCAAAAGGAAAATTATAAAAACATAAGAGGCCAGTGAAGCTGGGGTGGAGGGGTGGGAAGGTGGAGGAGGATGGAGCGGGGGAAGGAAGAGGGTCAGCTGGGCATCATGAACACTGAGCAGAGTTCGCAGTCCTTAGAGAGGTGGTCACTATTTTAGCTTTGACAGTGGTGTTGTGATTATATTCTGAAGGAATCCCTCTTTTTTATGGGTGCAGCCTGGCCTGTTTTCAGTTAAGATTACATACAGCCTAGGGTTTGCTTCAAGGCCTTCAGAAATGGGGCAGAGAGGTAAGGATGACTAGGGAGCCAAGTAAGGAGGTAGCCAGAAGCCAAGGCCACTGGGGTTTCATGGAGCCCATGATATCAGCAGCTCTGGGCCCATAGGCAGTTGAGAGCTTGCAGAATAACGTGCTTTGTAACTGCTCAGCCACAGAAACCAGAAGAATGCAAATAAATAGGCACATGCTTCACGCTTTGATATTTCTACATATTTGACCATTTCCTAACAAAAGATCAAGACCAAGTAGGAGAACAGATAGAATAGTTCACACAAGATCCAGTGAAGTGGAACGAAAGGGAGAGGCTGTACCACACAGGCAGGAGTACACAGAGCTCCTAAGGGGTGTGTGTGGGGTGGAGTAGCACTCTCTCTCTCTCTCTCTCTCTCTCTCTCTCTCTCTCTCTCTCTCTCTCTCTCTCTCTCGTTCATTTCAATGGCCCGGAAACTCTAAACATTTGCTGTAGTCACCTTTATACATAACATGACAGCACTTATAAAAATACATTTTAAAATACATTTTTAATATTAGAGAGGTTATCAAGATCGCTCCTGCAAGGCCATTGCCCTTAGCATCCATCTCCCAGACACCCTCACCAGAACCAGAGAGGGAGCAGAATTGGTGCTGAGAACTCAGCTCCAGTCTATGAGCTGTTTCTCCGTCCTGAGACTGAAGTTGTGATTTCTCTTCTCCCTCCCTTCTCCTCTCATTCCTTTCTTTCCTCCTCCTTCCTTCCTTTCTCCCTTTCCTTTTATTTCATCCTTTCTCTCCCACCCTTCCCTTAAGAATTCAGTTAAATTTCAAAAATCCTCAGTTAACTTCCATCCTCCCAATACTTTCTCGTAGTTATTTGGAGGGTATTTGCAATAAGGCATTTCCTCTTAAGAGTGCCCAAGACAGAAAGGTATGGCCTAAAGTTTGGTGATGGGAAACTAAACCAGTCAGTTGCAAAGGAAGAAGAGGGACCCTAGGACAGGAAGTCAGAAAACTGAGAAGACCACCAGCCCCTAGGATCAACCACCACCAATAGTGGGCTTTCCCTGGAACTCTGTCTACTTATGCTGTTCTGACAGTCACCACCGCTCCAATGGGTGATTTTCCCCACAGTAAATTAAACACAGTCAGGTGCTGGGAATGCAAAAAGCCAGGCTGTGAAGAAAAACAGAGTGGGGAACTGAAGAGAGTTGAAAACTAGAAAATAAGTCCAAGGTAACTAAAAATCAGGTTCACCTTCAGACAACAATGGAAATCTAATGTGGCCAGAAACCCACCCCACCCTCACACCCCTTTGTCTTTTTGTTTTTGAAAGTCAAATCTCATTGTTTACAAATAGCCATTGATTCTATCTAAAAAAGAAGCAGCAATAACAATAAAGCTAACCAAACAAAACCCACCATACAGAACCATATAACATCCAAGGGACAGAAGGTAAAATCCGGTGTTAGCCAGGAGTTTCAGAAGTCGTGATTTCAGATCTATGTATGAAGTAATGCCCCGGGGACTTCCCAGGCTCTGATGAGCTCTCTTCAAACCCTGGCAGAGGGTTTAATAAAGGCATGCTTTGCCCTCCCCTGCTTTCAGGCTATGAGATCTTAGGCAAGACTCTCTCAGACACTCAGATTCCCCCTTTCCTGACGTCCCATACTGCAAGGATTTCCAAGGAAAAGATATGTACAAAAAAAATTTCCACCTTGGAGACTGACATAGAACACACACACAATATTGCAATCATTATGTCTCTGCCTTCACCCAGGTATGTTAGCAGCATAGTTTATCAATAAATTCAAATGACTCGAGGCTAACAAGTAATTGGCCAACCTTGTGTTCACCTGAGTTCCCCAGAGAAGCATAGTACACAGCCTGCTGGATGAGTGTTGTCCAGTATAGAGGAAGCACAGGGATTTCCCAATATCTACATCCGAACAAGACCTGAGAATGTGTGGCCTGAAAATGGAACTGACATCCACAGCTCCAGTTGGAGCACATTCAACTCAACAGTTTGTTCTGAAGATTTAAGTAAACAAAATGAGTATAGATATACATAATGCAACCCTGCTTAGCTATAAAGAACGAAATTAGGCTATTTGCAGGGAAATGAATAGAATTGACATCATCATTTTAAGCCAAGTCAGCCAGACTCAGAAAGAGAAGCATCATGTTTTCTCACATGCAGAATTTACATTTAAATACATATGTGTCTATATGTGTGTACATACTGTGTACTACCATATCCATGATATCAGAGAGAGGGGCCAGAAGAAAGCAAGGATAGGAGAGAAGAAAGGTCTATATGGGATAAATAGGAACTAAGTAAATGATACATAGCTGTAAAGATAATAAAATGAAGCAAGTTTCTTTATGCAGTGAAAATATGCAAATCATTTTGAAGTTTTATATATACATATATATAATATGTGTGTATGTATAAATATGTGCATGCATTGTAGGCATAACGTAGAAGCTTCCCATAAACACCCACTGGCTTCCTTAATAGGGCACATTGCCTTGGTAAATCATTACAACTGGAACACCAGCATTTTGGTCCACAGTCATCCATTTGTTGTTGAGCTTCTTTGTTATTTCTACACTAGCATTGCATCTCTGTTCTGGGGTCTACTCAAGGCAACAGAGCTGTGGTGTCTCTGTTCTCCTCTGGTCTCTCTTGGGAGAGTTCTCTGTTTCATCACCCTTAGGAGAAACACTGACCAGAGCACTATAGACCTGGGTTCACTGGAGTATTCCTCATGGTTTGAGTGTGCTGGGTTTGAAGGAACAGCATTGTAAAGGTAGAGTGTCCACTGTCATGTCCTATCAGGGGTACGTTCTGACCATCCAGTCCATTGGAAATGGTAACATTCACCACATCACTCAGGTAGACTCTTTCAGGCTCTTCTCTGTGGAACAAGTGTTTCTCCACTTCTGCTCTCTCCTCTTTGGAATGAAACTGTCAAGGGCAGTCTGCCGTGAGCAGCTCCTAAGACAGCCATGGAAGCGTTCTTTCTTCATGCTAACCTTCACCATTTTAGAGTAGTGGAAGTAGAGACAAAAGGGGAGCTGAACCCCAGATAGCTACATTTATAGATGCTACCTCAGGATCATACCCCCAAGGCCCCTCTTCTTCCCCTGTGCAGAATGGCTCACAACACCAGTGCTCCCCACCCCCACTTCTAGCTTCCATTTCCTTCTTGGTGAGCCACAAGTCTTCGGTGAGATCATCTTTGCTGTCTCGCCAGATACAGAATGGCTGCTTTATTTTCCTTTTCTTGCTTCTAACGTATGAATTAGGTTCCTGGCTCAGAAAAGCATCCTGCCACATCTTTCTCAGAATCTCTATGTCCTTGTGTTCTTCAAACCCGAGTAGGAAGTGAGTCACTTGCTTCCAGGAACTGCAGAAATCTTGTGGGGGCAGCCGCCCTAGGTGGCACTTTATGATGAGCAAGGTGACAGGCAAACTCACATAAGCCCCACCTCCCTGGAGAGTAACCTTGAAGCTCCAGGGAGATGGGAGTGCTTTCCTAGTCTCTGATTTGAAGCCAGGGCACATTTATAACTCATTTTTATAGGTCTTTATGGTTTACATTGCAAATACTGTCTGTCCTTCTTCCCAATTTCCCCTCCACAACCCCCCATCCCAGCCCCCTACCCCTTTGTCTCTATGAGGGTGTTCTCCCACCCCCATTTCTGCCTCACCAGTCTAGCATCTCCTTACACTGGGGTATCAAGCCTCCACAGGACCAAGGGCCTCCCCTCCCACTGATGCCAAATAAGGAAGTCCTCTGCTACATATGTAGATGGAGCCAGGGGTCCCTCCATGGGTACTCTTTGGTTGGCAGTTTAGTCCCCGGGAGCTCTGGGTGGTCAGGTTTGTTGATATTGTTGTTCTTCCTATGTGGTTGCAATCCCCTTCAGCTCCTTCAGTCTTTCCCTTACTCTTCCACTGGGCTCCCTGGGCTCAGTCTGATGGTTGGCTGTGATTATTCACATCTGTCAGGTGCTGGCAGATCCTCTCAGGGGACAGCTATACCAGGTTCCTGAAGCAAGCACTTCTTGGCATCAGCAATAGTGTCAGGGTTTGCTGTCTGCAAGTGGGATGGGTCCCTAGGTAGGGCAGTCTTTGGATAGCCTTTCCCTCGGTCTCTGCTCCACTCTTTGTCCCTGTATATTTTCTTTACACAGGAGTAATTCTGTGTTAAAATTTTGAGGTAGGTGAGTGACCCCATTCCTCAACTGGGGGCTGTGCCTATCTGCCTATCTACTGGAGATGTTCTCTACAGGTTTTATCTTCCCTTCGTTGGGTATTTCAGTTAATGTTATCCCTATTGGGTACTAGAAACCCACTGATCCTTGAAATATCCCATAGTTTGGGTACTCTTGATTGCAAGGGTCAAAAAAGTCCAAGGTCAATTGATTCTAGCAGGTAAAAAGTAGAAGGCATCATTTGTTTGGCATAAAAGAAACAATTCTTTGTATCTTTGATGTTCAGTTCTTCATCATTGACTTTAGTCTTGGTTTTTCTCTAAGCTGGTCTTGGCTTCAGTCTTATCAGCAAAACAATACTAGTGGAAAAACAAATGGCTTTTTCTGTGCTCATTGTTCCAGAAGACTCGAATACCAATCCTGAGTCTGGAAAACAACGTTACAGAGTATATCAGCAACCTGCTATCACAGAAGGGTTAAGCCACAGGCAATGCAGTACTACAAGCAATGGATGTGCTTATCACATAGCTAGTCAGCTGAGGGACAGCCGTGGCTCTGCCAGTCTTTTTTTTTTTTTTTCCTTCTCTATCTTTATTAAATTGGGTATTTCTTATTTACATTTCAAATGCTATCCCATTCCCGGTTTCCAGGCCAACATCCCCCTAACCCTTCCCCTTCCCCTTCCATGTGGGTGTTCCCTCCCATCCTCCCCTTCATTACCACCCTCCCCCCAACAATTGCGTTCACTGGAGGTCCAGCATTGGCAGGACCAAGGACTTCCCCTTCCACTGGTTTTCCTACTAGGCTATTCATTACTGCCTATGAATTTGGAGCCCAGGGTCAGTCCATGTGTAGTGGCTTAGTCCCTGGAAGCTCTGGTTGGTTGGCATTGTTCTTCATATGGGGTCTCAAGCCCCTTCAGCTCTTTCAGTCCTTTCTCTGATTCCTTCAACTGGGGTCCCATGTTCAGTTCAGAGGTTTGCTGCTGGCATTCACCTATGTATTTGTCATAAAGTGGCTATGTCTCTCAGGAGAGAGTTACATCCAGTCCCTGTCAGCCTGCACCTCTTTGCTTCATCCATCTTATCTAGTTTGGTGGCTGTATATGTATGGGCCACATGTGGGGCAGGCAATGAATGGGCGTTTCTTCAGCCTCTGTTCTAAACTTTGCCTCCCTATCCCCTCCTAAGGGTATTCTTGTTCCCCCTTTAAAGAAGGAGTGAAGCATCTGCATTTTCATCATCCTTCTTGAGTTTCATGTGTTCTATGCATCTTGGGAAATTTGAGCATTTGTGCTAATATCCACTTATCAATGAGTGCATACCATGTGTGTTTTTCTGTGATTGGGTTACCTCACTCAGGATGATATTTTCCAGTTCCATCCATTTGCCTATGAATTTCATAAAGTCATTGTTTTTGATAGCGTAGTAGTATTCCATTGTGTAGATGTACCACATTTTCTGTATCCATTCCTCTGTTGAAGGGCATCTGAGTTCTTTCCAGCTTCTGGCTATTATAAATAAGGCTGCTATGAACATAGTGGAGAATGTGTCTTTGTTATATGTTGGAGCATCTTTTGGGTATATGCCCAAGAGAGGTGTAGCTGGGTCCTCAGGTCATGCAATGTTCAGTTTTCTGAGGAACCTCTAGACTCATTTCCAGAATGGTTGTACCAGTCTGCAATCCCACCAACAATGGAGAAGTGTTCTTATTTCTCCACATCCTTGCCAGCATCTGCTGTTGCCAGAGTTTTTGATCTTAGCTATTCTGACTGGTGTGAGGTAGAATCTCAGGGTTGTTTTGATTTGCATTTCCCTTATGACTAAAGATGTTGATCTCAGCCATTCAATATTCCTCAGGTGTGAATTCTTTGTTTAGCTCTGAACCCCATTTTTAATAGGGTTATTTGTCTCCCTGCAGTCTAACTTCATGAGTTCTTTGTATATTTTGGATATAAGACCTCTATCAGTTGGAGGATTGGTAAAGATCTTTTCCCAATCTGTTGGTTGCCATTTTGTCCTAACAACAGTGTCCTTTGACTTACAGAAGCTTTATAGCTTTATGAGATTCCATTTGTCAATTCTTGATCTTAGAGCATTGGTGTTTTGTTTAGGAAATTTTCTCCAGTGCCCATGTGTTCGAGATGCTTTCCCACTTTTCCTTCTATTAGTTTGAGTGTATCTGGTTTGATGTGGAGGTCCTTAATCCACTTGGATTTAAGCTTTGTACGGAGTGATAAGAATGGATCGATCTGCAATCTTCTACATGCTGACCTCCAGTTGAACCAGCACCATTTATTGAAAATGCTATCTTTTTTCCATTTGATGGTTTTGGCTCCTTTGTCAAAAGTCAAGTGACCATAGGTGTGTGGGTTCATTTCTGGGTCTTCAATTCTATTCCACTGGTCTATCTGCCTGTCTCTGTACCAATACCATGCAGTTTTTATCACTATTGCTCTGTAATACTGCTTGAGTTCAGGGACAGTGATTCCCCCAGAAGTCCTTTTATTGTTGAGGATAGTTTTAGCTATCCTGGGTTTTTTGTTATTCCAGATGAATTTGCAAATTGTTCTGTCTAACTCTTTGAAGAATTGGATTGGTACTTTGATGGGGATTGCATTGAATCTGTAGATCGCTCTTGGTAGAATGGCCATTTTTACTATATTAATCCTGCCAATCCATGAGCATGGGAGATCTTTCCATCTTCTGAGGTCTTCAATTTCTTTCTTCAGAGTCTTGAAGTTCTTATTGTACAGATCTTTTACTTGCTTGGTTAAAGTCACACTGAGGTATTTTATATTATTTGGGACTATTATGAAGGGTGCCATTTCCCTAATTTCTTTCTCAGCTCGTTTCTCTTTTGTGTAGAAGAAGGCTACTGATTTATTTGAGTTAATTTTATACACAGCCACTTTGCTGAAGGTGTTTATCAGGTTTAGTAGTTCTCTGGTGGAACTTATGGGGTCACTTAAATATACAATTATATCATCGGTAAATAGTGATATTTTGACTTCTTCCTTTCCAATCTGTATCTCTTTGACCTCCTTTTGTTGTCTGATTGCTCTGGCTAGGACTTTGAGAACTATATTGAATAAGAAGGGCAGCCTTGTCTAGTCCCTGATTTTAGGGGGATTGCTTCAAGTTTCTTTCCATTTAGTTTAATGTTAGCTACTGGTTTGCTGTATATGGCTTTTACTATGTTTAGGTATGGGCCTTGATTTCCTATTCTTTCCAGGACATTTATCATGAAGGGGTGTTGAATTTTGTCAAATGCTTTCTCAGCATCTAATGAAATGATCATGTGGTTTTTATCTTTCAGTTTGTTTATATAGTGGATTATGTGAGGTCTTCTATGAAGGTCTCATAGAATTCTGCACTAAACCCATCTGGACCTGGGCTCTTTTTGGTTGGGAGACCTTTAATGACTGCTTCTATTTTGTTAGGAGTTATGGGGTTGTTGAAATGCTTTATCAGCTCCTGATTTAACTTCAGTACCTGGTATCTGTCTAGGAAATTGTCCATTTCCTCCAGATTTTCAAGTTTTGTTGAATATAGGCTTTTGGAGTAGGATCTGATGATTTTTTAAATTTCCTCTGCTTCTGTTGTTATGTCTCCCTTTTCATTTCTGATTTTCTTAATTTGGACACACTCTCTGTGTCCTCTGATTAGTCTGGCTAAGGGTTTATCTTTCTTGTTGATTTTCTCAAAGAACCAGGTTTTGGTTCTGTTGATTCTTTGTATGGTCTTTTTTTGTTTCTACTTGGTTGATTTCAGCTCTGACTTTGATTATTTCCTACCTTCTACTCTTCCTGGGTGTATTTGCTTCTTTTTGTTCTAGAGCTCTTAGGTGTGCTGTCAAGCTGCTAATATATGATCTCTTCTGTTTCTTTCTGCAGGCACTTGGAGATATGAGTTTCCTCTTAGCACAGCTTTCATTGTGTCCCATAAGTTTGGGTATGTTGTACCTTCATTTTCATTAAATTCTAAGAAGTCTTTAATTTCTTTCTTTATTTCCTCCTTGACCAGGTTATCATTGAGTAGAGCATTGTTCAACTTCCATGTATATGTGGGCGTTCTTCCCTTGTTGTTATTGAAGACCAGCTTTAGCCCATGGTGGTCTGTTAGGACGCATGGGATTATTTCTATCTTTCTGTATCTGTTGAGGCCTGTTTGTGCCCGATTATATGGTCAATTTTGGAGAAAGTACCATGAAGTGGTAAGAAGAAGGTACATCCTTTTGTTTTAGGATAGAATGCTCTATAAATATCTGTTAAGCCCATTTATTTCATAACTTCTGTTAGTCTCTCTATGTCTCTGTTTAATTTCTGTTTCCATGATCTGTCCATTGATGAAAGTGGGGTGTTGAAATGCCCTACTATTATTGTGTGAGGTGCAATGTGTGCTTTGAGCTTTAGTAAGTCTTCTTTTATGTATGTAGGTGCCCTTGTATTTGGAGCATAGATATTAAGATTGAGAGTTCATCTTGATGGATTTTTCCTTAGATGAATATGAAGTGTCCTTCTTTGTAGGGAGCGGCACATATAGATAAAAAGATGGCGCTGACATCTGGTGGTCATTTGTGTTAAACAACCTTACAACGCATGTGTTGGCATACCTCCAACATCTACAAGGCGGGGTGATATTCATGCTAATGAGGTATTTCATGCTCCACCAATCCCTAGAGGACAAAATTACAGCCATAGCCTGTTTTGTATATAAGGCTAGTGCCTTCGTTGCTCGGGGTCCCCGTATCAACAATGAGGTGTTCCTGCAATAAAGGCTGTTGAGAAGAATCCGACAGTGTTGCGTCTTCCTTGCTGGCTGAGGTGGGCGTGACACTTCTTTTTCTTTTTTGATGACTTTTGGTTGAAAATCAATTTTATTCTATATTAGAATGGCTACTTTAGCTTGCTTCTCAGATCATTTGCTTGGATCATTTGTTTTTCAGCCTTGTACTCTGAGGTAGTGTCTGTCTTTGTCTCTGAGGTGTGTTTCCTATAGGCAGCAAAATGCTGGGTCCTCATTATGTATCCAGTTTGTTAATCTGTGACTTTTTACTGGGAAATTGAGTCCAGTGATGTTCAGAGATATTAAGGAATAGTGATTATTGCTTCCTGTTATCTTCGTATTTGGAGGTGAGATTATGTTTATGTGCTTGTCTTCTCTTTGTTTTGTTGCAAAAAGATTAGTTTCTTGATTTTTCTAGGGTGTAGCTTGCCTCCTTGTGTTTGTCTTTACCATTTATTATCCTTTGTAGTGCTGGATTTGTAGAAAGATATTGTGTAAATTTGGTTTTGTCATGGAATATCTTTGTTTCTCCATCTATATTAATTGAGAATTTTACTGGATACAGTAACCTGGGCTGGCATTTGTGTTCTCTTAAGGTCTGTATGACATCTGTCCAGGATCTTCTGGCTTTCATAGTCTCTGGTGAGAAGTCTGGTGTGATTCTGATAGTTCTGCCTTTATATGTTACTTGACCTTTTCCCCTTACTGCTTTTAATATTCTTTCTTTGTTTTGTGCATTTGGTGTTTTGATTACTATGTGACAGGAGGATTTCTTTACTGGTCCAATCTATTTGGAGTTCTGTAGGCTTCTTGTATGTTTATGGGCATCTCTTTTTTTAGGCTAGGGAAATTTTCTTCTATGATTTTATTGAAGATATTTACTTGCCCTTTGAGTTGGGAGTCTTCACTCTCTTCTATACCTATTATCCTTAGGTTTGATCTTCTCATTGTGTCCTGGATTTCCTGTATGTTTTGAACCAGTAGCTTTTTCTGTTTTACATGATCTTTGACCATTGTGTCGATGATTTCTATGGAATCTTCTCCTCCTGAGATTCTCTCTTCTATCTCTCATATTCTGTTGGTGATGCTTGTATCTACAGCTCCTTGTCTCTTCCTTTGGTTTTCTATATTCAGGGTTGTCTCCCTTTGTGCTTTCTTTATTGTTTCTATGTCCATTTTCAATTCCTTCACCTGTTTGATTGTGTTTTCCTGTAATTCTTTCAGGGATTTTTGTGTTTCCTCTCTAAGGGCTGCTACTTGTTTACTTGTATTTTCCTGCCATTCTCTAAGGTCGTTCTTTATGTCTTTCTTAAAGTTCTCCATCATCATGATCAAATGTAATTTTAAGTCTACATCTTGCTTTTCTGGTGTGTTTGGATATTCAGTGTTTGCTTTGGTGGGACAATTGGGCTCTGATGATGCCGTGTAGTCTTGGTTTCTGTTGCTTGGGTTCCTGCACTTGCCTCTCAACATCAGGTTGTCTCTGGTGCTACCTTGTTTTGCAATTTCTGACAGTGGCTTGACCTTCTTATAGGCCTGTGTGTCAGGAGTGCTGTAGACCTGTTTTCCTGTTTTCTTTCAGCCAGTTATGGGAACAGAGTGTTCTGCTCTCAGGCATGTAGTTGTTCTTGTCCACTGCCTTTCAGCCGTACCTGTGGGCAGGAACCAGAAGGGCCTTCCCCTACTTCTCCTAGGTCCCTGTACGCAGGGGGCCCTAATGGTGCTAGATGTTTTCCTCTTGAGTCAGAAATGTGGGCAGAGTAGACTCCTCTGGTTTCTCAGGCATGTCTGACCCTCTGAAGGTCTAGCTTTCCTTCCCACGGGATTTGGGTGCAGGGAGCTGTTTGACCAGGTCTGTTCAGTTCCGGGTACAGTCTGAACCACAGGGCTACTGCAGCTTGACTGCTCCAATCTTCCCATGCCCAGAGGCACTATATAGTTTCCTCTTGGGCCAACGATGTGGGCAAAGGTGGGCAGAAGTGGCGGTCTCTCCTGCCCTGCAGTCTCAGGATTGCCCACCTCTCTGGGTGATCAGCTCTCTCTCCCACGGGGTTTGGGAGCAGGGAGCTGTGGGCCGGGATCAGCGAGGTTCAGGAGCCAACTAGAAACCTCGGGGCTGGCTTTCAGCTCTCCATGAGGGCAGCAACCAGAAGGGCCTGCCCCTACTTCTGGGTCCCTGTGTGCAGGGGGCCCAGAAGGCACTAGGCATTTTCCTCTAAAGTCATAAATGTGGGCAGAGCGTAGTCTCCTTTGGTTTCCCAGGCATGTCTGCCCCTCTGAAGGTCCAGCTCTCCCTCCCACAGGATTTGGGTGCAGGGAGCTGTCTGACTGGGTCCGCTCAGTCAGATCCGGGCGCAGTCTGGACTGCTGGCTCTGCAGCCTTAATGGGGTTTCTCTGGTTTATCTGGGACATGATTAGTAGAAGTTGAGGCAGTGAAGGTGAACCCGGACTACCACTGACATCTCTCTTCCTCCAGTAGGCCAACCAAAGCAGGCTGTCATGGTGATAACAGAAGTTCAAGAGCAACTAGGATAACCATCCTCAGTAGTTAAAAATGAGCCCCAACATTTCCACTGCATCTGACTGAGGGCAGAGGTCAGGGATACACAAATCTCCCCATGCCCCCACCCCTTTTAGGCAGAAACACTTCAGATGGTAGAAGTGAAGTCATAGGTGGGATTTATCTTACCTTTGGCTGGATCCATTACCATCAGTGGTGTGAGATGGGCCAGGTATGGGTGCATGCCCATGTCTCAGTTAGCATGCAGAAACAGACTTCTTCTACAGAGGAGTGTAGTGAGTCGTTTTTTTCCCAGGGAAATACTGTGGTGAAGCCAGAAGTACACCACCCACCTTTGAGATGGGGATAGATATGGCCTAGAGCCATGACTTTTAAGGTCATGGGTAAACTCCTCTTCTTCCCAGGCTGGTCCATCTGACACACTCACTTTCTCCCAAGAGGGTTTCATTTCCTGATACTTTCTTACTTGATCATTTTTAGTCCATGTTTACTTCACCCTGTTTGTGTGAACCTTAACACCTGTTTGTTACTGGATTTTGTCAGTTCCCTTCCAATTCTTAGCTAAACATCCTGCACACATTATAAATTGCTTTCCTATTTAAAAAAAATGATTATTTTTATCTGAACGCATATCATTATGAGATTCTTTGCTTAAAGCTGTCTTCTGAGTTCAGACCCTGCAGCCATGTACAAAGGTGACTCAGGTGACATTGCTTTGGTGGATTTTTGTGCCTGGGTGATTTGAGAACACTTGGCAAGGGCATCGAATGACCAGGCTTCCTTACCACAGCCCTTCAAATCAATCTTCTAGGACAGGCAGTAGCTTCCCAGAGCTCACAAAAGCTCCTAAAGAGACAACTTGAACTCATTCTTATTCCCAGGCTGCCTTCAGATGAGAGTTGATATTGAAGGGTTTGGCAGCATCTAATCTGTGCAATAAATTCTCCTAAGAACTGAAATCTCCCCTCTCGCAGGAGGCTGAAGCTTTCTGAGTGGCCTGTGGTATGGCTGCTGGCGTGAAAACAGGCAGGACATAGCACCAGGGATCAGAGTCTCTCTCACAAGCCCAGGTGATTGGCCAGAACCTGGACATGATGAGAAACACTTCTCAAAGAAGCAGGTATGCTCTGGCAAAGGTCTAGGCCAGGCCTAATTTAATAACCACAGTTCTTGGAACACTGAGGGAGGAGTGTGAACTCCAGACCAGCCTGGGAGACATAACAAATCCTGGTCACAAACAAACACACCTTTCTAGCTTCTCTAAGGACTCATGGCTTCCACCTCAGGCCAGGGAGAAACAATGGGGAAGTATGAGTCTTAACAAGACTTGGGATGTGGTCCGATAGGAAGTTTAGAGAGATCCTATCAGCATCAGTGTGCCATATGAGAGCCAGATTAGAGTTTACATGAGGAGTCAGTTAAGGGGAGACCAGGTCCATGAGGTGGGAGGACTGTGACATTGCAGGGTTGCAGGGTGCATGCCATTGTCAGGGACGTGGCATCAGGAAGCCTGGGACCTAAAGAGCAGCAGTGTTTATTTTCAGGTCTTATTTGTTTGCCTTTTAATTTTATTTTTAATCATGGGGATGTGTACATGTGTGAGTGTGGGTATATGTACCTGACTGTCAGCCAGAAGCATCAGATCTCCCTGGAACTAGTTACAGGGAGTTGTAAGTCAGCAGTGTGGGTGCTGGAAAATGAACTCAGATCCTCAGCAAAAGCTGTGTGCACCCTGAACCACAGAGCCATTTCTCCAGCCCCCATATTTTTGGTCTTTTTTTTTTTTTTGACAAGATCTTACTGTGTAGACCAGGCTGGTTCAAACTGAAGATCCCCTTGCTTCAGCCCATGAGTGCTGAGATTACAAATGATGGCCCACCACACCCAGACCTCAGCAGCATCTGTGCATGGCAGTGTGGTGTGCTGTGCTAAAGATTGCATGAGCTACCGGGGGTTGGGGTTGGGGACAGGGGTGGGGTGGGGCTGGAGGTGGGGATGGATGGGCCAGAAGCCCACATGGAAGACAGTGCTGGGGCTGCGTCTCGCACCTCCTTGACATTCCTTTATCATTGTCTTCTGCAAAACTTGGTAGGAAAAGAAGATTCAGTTACTAATAATAAAAAAACCTTCTTTTAGCCGAACAACAGCAGCAAAGATGTCAAACTGGGAGACTCTCTAAGGCCTCTCTGCAGTGATTTGCGGATTCCATTTCACAGGGTGGTTGGGGTTATTCTACCCAGACTCCTGAGGGTGCTGCACACGGACAACTGCAAGAGCCCAGCAGAAACACTGAAAAGCAGAAGTGAGCCAAACCTGGGCTTTAGGAGATGCTGTTAGACCCTCGTTCAATTAATGAAGAAAAGACCCACAGAAAAGAAGAGAGGGGACACTTCACACAATTGTTTCATGGACAAAACCTCCCAAAACATCAGTGTAAATGATCTAGTGTCTGGTGACGATGTGAAAGTTGCCTTCCCAGAAAATAGGACAAGTGGAGTCTTCAAGGGGCCATTATGTAAACACATGGGTTTCTTCGGAGCTGTTCTGGGTGAGGGAGAGAAGATGCAGAGGAAGAAGACTCACCTGCTGGCTGCTGGCTGCAGCCAGTTGCCTTGCAGTGCAAGCACCTCCTGGAAAGTGTGGAGATCATAAGCGAGTCTCTTTACTGTGCATATCCAGAAGTCCCTCGTGATGGGGGATTTTAGAGAGACCCTTTCTCCATAGCCCTGGAGATGCCTGACTTTATACAGCTCTCCCTATTCCCCAAGACATTGTAGCACACTGAAGAACTCACATGCTGAAGCCAGATTCTCGGAGTTCAACTTCCATCCTTGTGACTTTGATGGGCAAAGCAGATTAATCTCTCTGTGTTTCAGTTTCTTTGCATACACAGAAAATGGATTTATAATAATAGGAACAGCCTGAAAGGGATGATGCAGGGTGAAGTAACTTAATACAATTGTGGATGTACTGTGACTGTTTCTTCCAGGTTGGAAAAGGTCATTGCTGTCTTGAAACAGAGAAACTGTGAGGACCACAGGGGATCTTCAGAAGATCAGGACAGTTAACATCCCTTTGTGAACAAGGGGAGAAGCTTCCAAAACTCATGAGGCAACTAAGCCTCTCCCCAAGGTAATACAAGAAGTGAGCAGTTGCCCAGGATGAGAAGCCTCAGTGGTGTCTGTGGGGCACCTATACCCCTCTATGTGACCCCAGAACACTCTTTGCTTCACTCTCTGTTCAGTTGGACTTGGAAAGGATCCTGGTCTCTCTGCTGGCCCCTACCCTCTCCACCTCAGGTGATTAGATATTTATGTCTCTCCAGAAAAAGTCACAAAGACCAACAAAGTATGACGCTTAGAACTCTGCCAAGCACTTGGTGCTAATTAGTGTTGGAGACTGCCAAATTGAACGCTAAAGGCACTCTGTGTTTGGAAAAGGAATTAGATAAATGGTGCTTTTGATGGTCTTCAGCAGGGGGTAACTCCACGTTGGATGGCAAAGAAGGCAGAGCTGCCTGCCTCTCCAAACAAAAGGGAGATTGATTCCCCACCCTCCCTCTCAAAATCCAAATAGGAACTAAGGTTTTCAAGCAGCTTCTCTTCTCGTGGCCACCTGACAAAGGAAAGCTCTTTTCCCAGCATAGTCTGCCTTGGTGGTTGTGATACTTCCCACACCCAGTAAACAGCATGAATTTGTATTCCTTTCTGCAGAGGGAAGATTCTCATTGTCCAGAAAGGAAAGGTGAGGATGGGGTGAATGTTAGAACATCCTGACAAGGGCACCCACCCTGTCTTAAACACTCACTGGAAGGCCAGGCTGGCATTTTACACATGACTGACTGCGGGCCATGTCTGTTTCTATCTGTGTGGATGTTTGTGAGCAAAACATCCACTTGGGTGCTTGCGTGAGTGACTGAAATCAAATGCACGTCTTACCTGTTATTGTAGCTAAGTGTGAACAAAAAGGGGCAACCCACACTTGTCAGTGGGGAGGTGATGAGCAGCTGGAGACAGAAGCTGCCCTGGTCTTGTTCACAGAGGTTGTTTCGTATGTGGCGAAGCAGGTAAGAAGATAGGTTGTGAAAGCCGGCTGGTGACTGAAGCGGGGAGGGAGAAACAGGATGATAGCCAAGCTAGCAGAGTCCTGCCTGAGATGTAGGTGAGTCCACAAGGATGACTCCTGTCTGTTCCCAAAGCCTGGGACATCATCCGGGTAATATCTAGCACCACAGTCACCATATGAACTCAGATTTTCCCAAGGAAAGCAGAGGAAGGGCAGGGACCAGTGCTGAGGTATCTACAGAGCAGGTAGCTTGGTCATCATGTGCCAAATCTTCTTACCACTTAGCACTTTAGCTTCACGACCAGTCAGCACCTCCACAGGCTGATTGGTAGACTATGCTGCTCACTTAAGCTCCACCCCCAGCATCCTGGTTACTCCAGCACCACAGCTTGCCTCCCTGCAGTAAAAGGCCTCTAAGAAAGAACATGACAGGGTGTGATTGAAGAACCCTTGGATCTCAACTCCACTCAGGTTCCCTGATTGCCAATCAACCACAGAAGACAGACCCTAGGCTGCTCAAACCAGCATTCTGCAACCTCTGGCTTATTCCTTACATCTGATTGGTTAGTTTAGGCCATGGACAAGGCTTCTGTCCTAGCTTTCTCCTTTCTTTGCCACAGCCAGTCTCCATACACACACACACACACACACACACACACACACACACACACACACACACACACACACACACTTACTTGACTTTCAACCCTGATTCTTGGCACAAGGCTCTTAAAAGTGAAAAGGACAGGCAGCAGCTAGAAAAAAAATTCAACCAGTATGGGAGTTCTCAAGAGATTGAGCCCTAAATTTGGGGCCCTGTGCTGATCCTGGGTATTCACTGTCTGAGCCACCTGGTAGGTATCTGGAGATCTGAAGGACAGGCTGTGAGGTTGGAAGCCATCCCCATGCTGTAAGAGTTGAGATATAAATTGTTCAGACCCAATTCAGGCCTCAGGACTCAAAGCTTCTGGAACTCAGAGTTCTACATACACTTTCTACCATGTACCCAGGGTTTTCCTGTCTGACCAATGTGTCCAGTCCTTAGATCTAAGAACTAGATTTGTAACTGCTCATCTTGGACCATTTGCTATATAGAACAGGAAGCATGGACAGATAAAGAGGAAGAAGGAATGAGGGAGCAAAAGAAACTAGCCTTCCTTTGTCTGTGGCACTGTGTTCATGGCCACGGCGCTTTGAAGATGGTACCACCTTCCTTACTTTACAGGGAGATACAATGAGGCTACCAGAAGCTATGCTGTTTCCTAAGGTGTCTACCCTCCATTGAGGGATGGAATCAGGGCTCCACATTGGGTTGAGTAACCATACAATCAGCCGAGCTTCTAATCCATCCCATTGTTCTCATGAACACACTTAGCTGCTTTGAGCCATCTACATAGCATGGCCCCTGGCTCCTTTCTCAAGGTTCAACCTCTATAAGGAATTTGCCTGAGAGTCTCATGTCTGTCAATTTCCAAAGTTATATCAAATCAATAGTGCCAAGCATGTAGGTTGCCTAGCATGCAGGCCTTTTACTCTAAAACTATCACAAATTGAGTGTTTCTTTAAATGTTTAAACCCTGGGAACCAGAGGTTCTGAAAACCTAGTTTAACATGAATGTCATGTTTCTTCCCGAACCTCCACACCTCTCAGAATGTTCATTTAAAATCTATGTTCTCCTGTTCTACTCATAAAGCATCCAAAGTGTGGGAGCTGGACTCTAACTCCTCAACCATACCATGAGCTCTGAGGGTACAGGAGAGGATACAAGGAATGGAATATAGATGGTGTCCAGGATATAACCTGTGAGATTATTTTTTAATGAACTAATTTGTTGTCAAAAGTGGCCAAGATGAATTCATATGACAGCATTCATGGGATTTATATCAACAGAACTCCATGCAAAGATATTCTGGGCTTTGGGAACTGTCACGGGGTACATACATACAGTGCCAAGACTCATTCCATGCCTATCGGTGCTCATAAGTTCATGTAGGACATTCTTAGCAGACCATGGGGCAGGGAAAGAGTGAACAAGATAAAGGGCAAGGAGGCAGAGCTCAGAGGATTAATCAGGACCACACTGTTTCCTGTTTAATGCTAGATCATGCTGAGCAGGTGACACCTCTCTTGACTTCACTGTCCTCACTGAATTGTTTTGACAGTTCAATAATAATCAGGCAGATTATGCAGGCAACACATAGTCATAACTCAGCAACCTATTGATATGGCTGCCCTACCCTTCAACAGAAGGGAAATGTGCATTAAGTGTAGGAAACAGTTGGGGCTTCATGAAGGAGGTGGCAATGAAGATGGATCTGAGAGTTGGGAATGAGCCAGGAAGTGAGGAAGTAGTGGCTTTCCAAGAGAAGACGTAAGCAGGGAAGCAGTACAGATCAGGGTAGCTGGCATGGCTCTCTGCTTCCAGTCTTTCCCTCCCTGGAGTCTGTGTTGGGTGCCTAAGCCCTTTCTAGTTAGCTCTGAGTTCTAATATTTTAAAGACCCCTATACCTGTTGAGCCTCAGGTCATGCCTTGTTCCTCCAGAATGCTGCCTTCAAGACATCAAGGACTGAATCTCCGTTCATTGTGTTGTTCCATATGCCTGACACATAGTATCATGTGTCAATTGAATACATAGACAACCAAGTGAGGGAATTACTCCTCCGACTTACCAGATGCTGTTGTGTCAGACCCTGTTACAGACATTGGGTAGAAGCAACATTGGTAAATTCAGGGATCCCTGAACCCATGCTTCAATCAGATTGACACCTCTCAGACGAATTTTGCATTTCAGAGGGATGATCATAAGGTTTCATTGATAAGCAGGCTCTGCTGCTTTGAAAATCTACTTTTGAAAATCACTGCTGTCATGGGCAAAAACCAAAGCTTTGAAATCATAAAATCTGGGGTGAAATCTTCCACTTTACTGGATGTTATGGCAAACAATCCCAAGATGGCCAAGGTCACCTGCAAAATCTTGTGGGTCACTGCCTGCCCGCCTCCCGGCTCCTCCAGGCTCAATGTAAACAGGTCACACTGATCTTCTTTTGGGTGCCCAGGCTTCTCAGGGTCTTTGCTAATCTCATGCCCCTGAAACCATTCTCTTCACCTGGCATTCCCATTCCCAGTCAAGCACCTTCTTGAAGAGGCCACTAGGAATATCCCTGTAAAGTATATCTCTCCAAATATCTTTTCTCTTGGCCCCAAGACGTTGTTTTTCAAACTATGTCCATTGCCTATCCCTTTGTATGTTTTCATATGGAGATGTGATGGCTTAGAGCTGTGCTGGTTAGTTTAATGTCAATTCAACACAGCCAGAGATATTTCTAGGAAGAAAGAATCTTAATTGAGAATATGCCTCCCTAAGGTTGGTCTGTAGGCAAGTCTGATGTATTTTTGTTGTTGTTGTTGAGATAAACATTATTTGGGGATTCCTAGCTCACCTTATATCATTTAGTTCTCAAATAAAATTCGCAAGACCTTTATTGATGACTGATGTAGGAGGGGCACTTTGGGTGGTGTTACCCTTGGGCAGGTGGTCCTGGGTTGTATAAGAAAGCAGGCTGAGCAAGTCACAGGGAGCAAGCTAGTTAGCAACACTTCTTCATGACCTCTGCTTAGGTTCCTGCCTCCAGATATCTGTCTTGAGTTCCTGTCTTGACTTCCTTGGATGATGGGTTATATGTTGTAAGGTGAAATAAACCATTTCCTCCCTAAGTTTATTTCATTCATGGTGCTTTATCATAGCAATAAAAACTGTAACTGAGACTTGAGCTTAGACAATCCTAGATGGCTCTTGTGTTGAACATTTAGTCTCTAACATAGAACTATTCAGAGCTTGGGTTTGGGGATGTAATCAGGTGAGTTCTGATCTCATCATCCCAGTGATCCATCAGTGGGCTCATAATTTGATAGGCCATTGGGAAGTGATGGAAATTTAGAAGACAAGGTTGAAGCATGTCATCAAGATGTGTTCTTAAGGACAGTGTTCTCCCCCTGGCTTCTCCAGCCTCTGTTTCTTGATCGCTTTCCTTTGCTCTGTCCTCCTGCCTTGATGGCTCACCTTGTCACAAGACCAGACACGACAGAGCCAAATGGTCACTAAATGAATCCATGAGAAAAAAAAATCTTCCATGGTTTAAATGGTTTACTTTTAAAATCAGGCATTGTATGGCTGATGAGAGGCATCGAGTTTAAGAACCCTGGCTACTCACTCTTCCAGTGGACACATGCTCAGTACCTAACACCCATGTTGAGCAACTCACAACCACTATAACTCCAGCTCCAGGCAACCTGATACTCTCCTGGCCTCCATGGGCACTCACATTTGTGACATATGCACAGGGAGGGACACTGTGGTTTAAATAGGCTTGACCCCCATAGATTCGTGTGTTTGAATGCTTGTACTATTAAGAGGTGTGACCTTGTTAGAGAAAGTGTGTCACTCTGCAGGTGAGATTTGGCGGTCTTTTGTGGTCAAGCTCAGCCCAGTGTAGAAGTAGTCTCTTCCTAGCTGTCTTCAGATCAAGATGTAGAACTCTCCACAACTTCAGCACCGTGTCTGCCTACACACTGCCATGCTTGCAGCCATGATAATAATGGAGTAAACCCCTGAAAGTGTAAGCCAGCTACAATTAAATGTTCTTTAAAAGAGTTGCCTTGGTCATGGTGTCTCTTTACAGCAACAAAACATTAAGACACACAAACATACAAAAACTCAAACTTCATGTATTGTATTATAGCACAGTAGACTAAAACTATTCACACCACTGGGTTTCCAGTGACTGCCATGCTTCCTGGAATAAATTAATTTCTCATCAATATTTGCTAAAGGAATGAGCACAGTTAGACAGCATGTTGATAACTTGCCCAAACCTCTGCTTTCTTGTTTCCAGTTTCGGGGTGACGCTGACTCACCCAGTGAAATCTTGTGCAATATCCCTAATAGTCAGGAACCCCATTAATGCTAGTCTCCTGCCTACCTGCTGTCTACCAGTGCTGGCCTCAGCAGCCAGCCAGAGGAGCCTGCTTGAAACTAAATTACATTCTAGACCCAGAGCCATCCTTCAGCTCTGAGCCTGACAGAAGCCTGCAATCCAGCCTGTCAGCCTTAAGCTGCCACGCATCTGAACACACAAACTGAAAAATTAATGTCCCTGGAAGGCATCGCCTCCTTCCCATAGACACCCCTGACCTTCTCGCTTCCCTGCACAGCAGCAGAAGCTGCTGCATTGGCTTTGCCGACTCGGTACACCGGCGCATGCCTGCAGGGCTAGCAGGAGAGAGAGGAAGGATGCAGAAATCTTTTTGTATGTGTGGGGAACGAAAGGCCCTGGTAGCTACACTGAAACCTCATTAACCCCATGTGGGAACCAGAGGGTAAATTTTGGAAGACAGTGAAGACTCGGGTGGAAATATATTCATTGGTAGAGCCCTGTAACCATCCCTAGACCCCTAGCTAGTGGTTTCTGACAAGGCTCTGAAAGAGTCCCTGGTATGCTGGGATGAGGGATAGAAAAACTCTACTGTTCCATGTTGGTGCTCTTATAGTGTCTTAGGGGCATCAGGGACATTTGTGGCCTTGAAGATGGTCATCAGATGACAATTCCACAGCAAATCTGTGCATAGGATGTCAGAGGTAGACTCAGAATTTTATAATGAACTTGTATGTTTGACTGGACCATCATAAGAGGCCTAGACACTTACTGTGTCTCCATCCTTGTCAATGGAAACCAGTATTTTGTATTTAGCTGCCTAAAGTGTACTGTGCAGCAGCAGTGTCCCCATAGTATTTCATAAATGCACATTCTTAGTATGTACCTCAAGCCTGCCCTTCAGAGCCACATTATAGTAGGTCACTCAATTCATAAATGCAGGGGGCTCAAGAGTCCGCCATATGCAAGAGAGGTGGCTAGTGTACATGAGTGTTGTAGTCAACTTGTGTGACTATCAAATATTTGATATAATCAACTCTAAAGGAAATGTTCCGGCCCCGTCCTTTCCGCTCGGCCGTTCTCCTGTACAGGAGGCAGCCATGGTGCCCAGCCTGAATGGCATGATTCTGAAGCCCCACTTCCACAAGGACTGGCAGCAGCAAGTGGACTCGTGGTTCAATCAGCCGGCACGCAAGATCCGCAGATGCAAGGCCCGGGAGGTGAAAGCACGCCGCGTCGCCCCTCACCCCGCGTCCAGTCCCATCAGGCCCATTATGAGGTGCCCTACAGTTAGATACCACACCAAGGTCCGGGCTGGCAGGGGCTTCAGCCTGGAGGAACTCAGGCTGGCTGGTATCCACAAGAAAATGGCACGCACCATCGGCATTTCTGTGGACCCAAGGAGGCGAAACAAATCCACTGAGTCACTGCAGGCCAACGTGAAGCGCCTGAAGGAGTACCGCTCCAAGCGCATACTTTTCCTCAGGAAGCCTTCTGCTCCAAAGAAGGGAGACAGTTCTGCTGAAGAACTTAAATTGGCCACGCAGCTAACATGACCTGTGATGCCCATCCGGAATGTGTACAAAAAGGAAAAGACCAGAGCCATCATGGAAGAGGAGAAGAACTTTAAGGCTTTCGCCAGCCTTCACATGGCCCGAGCCAATGCCCAGCTCTTTGGCATCTGAGCAAAGAGGGCGAAAAGCTGCAGAGCAAGACGTTGAGAAGAAGTAATGCGTGGTTAGAGAGTTGTAACAAATTTTCCATTAAGCAAAGAAAAAAAAAAAAATGTTCCTTCTAGTCCACATTCTTGTAGGTTCCAAGTCATGAACCATGCAACCTCACTGATTTTTGGCAGTGCATCACGGTGGGAATGTGTGACAGAGAAGGCCATTCACCTCTGCCAGTCAGGAAAAGGGAGATAGGAAGAGCAGAGGTCCCACAACCCTCTTCATGGCCTGTCTAAATAACCTAGAAACCTTCTAAGTGACCCTGCTTCTTAGAAGTTCCACCAACTATCTCCCAGTCATAGCAAGCTGAGACCCAACTCTAAAACATGAGGACCCGGAGGAACATTCCGGATCTGAACTGTCGGAGTCTATTTGACAAAGTTGTGGGATGTCAGGATAGCTGCTCACCCATTATCCCCTGGCATATCTGTGCAATTAGCATGGGAATTGTTGGGCAAAAGGGAGCAGAAGCCCAGCTTGCCTTGGCAACATCCAACCCAGAGAAGGCAGAAGACCCAAAGAGAGTGAAAGGCAAAAAGGCTGGGTTTGCCACCTGCCTGACTTTGTGAGCTGGGACACCTCCTCCTGCCTCATCATTCCTGGTTCCCAGGTCTTTTGAACTGAACTGGAGCAAGTATTATTGGTCCTCTGACTCTTAGCTCTTCAAACTATACCACCAGCTCTCTTGAGTCTCCTCAGCCATAGACAGCAGATTATAGACCTTCACATGGACCATAGCAAATGAGTCAATTCTTTATAATAGATTTAAGTGATTTATTAATATAGGATATATATAATACATAATATACATATACACATATGTCACTGTGTATATAGTGACCAGACCTGGCCTGGGACATCATGATGGTAAAGAATAGTGAAGAAGCTCAAATCTTGCAACAGTGGAAGGAAGCAGAGAATGACAGGGAGTGGCCAAGGAAAACAGTCCCTAGGGACCTGTTCCAAGTGACTGACAGCTATGTCTCACCTCCCAAAGCTTCCAAAACCTACCAAAATAGCATTATCAGCCAAGGATCACACTTATCGACACATAACCTGTTGGGGACACTTCATATCCAATGTGTGTGTGTGTGTGTGTGTGTGTGTGTGTGTGTGTGTGTGTGTGTGTGTGTGTTCATAAATGTGTTGTGTATTCTTGTGTTTCTCTGAATAACCACACTGTGGCATCACAACATATTTCAACAGGTCAGGGTGGGTATATATGGTGAAGTAGTTAGCAGCTTGGAATTTGTGCTTAGGGGGGTGAGCCCTCATATTTCAGCTCTGCCCTGTCCCCACTGCCTTCTTTGTACTTTTGCTTCCTCACCTTCAACATAGAGTAAAAGAGGATGCCTTCTTAAAGGCATCAGGAAAGCTGAAATGAACTAATGCATTGAATAAACCATCCATTACACTGCTTGCCACGTACTGAGTTCCGTCCATGCCAGGAAGCCTTGAAATGGGGCAGGGATGGGAGGCTCAACACAGGACTGTCCACATGCAGGCTTGCAAATTACTTACTCATTCTTTGGAGAGATTCAGGCTGACCTAGGCTGACTTAGGGGAGAGATTTAGGCTAGGCTCACTCTCCCCACTGACAGGAGGATGCTGGGGAAGGTGGGAGGGAAGTGAACACACAGAGCATCAAACTGCTCTATCGATGGGCACATGGCCCCACCTCTCCTTCTCTGCTTCAGTTACTATGATTATTGTTCAAGGAACCCAGCATTTCAACATTGTTAGAGAGCTCTCAATTTGCGTTTCTTTCACTTCAGAAACAGAAGCAGTTCTTTGCCATAATCTGCAATATGTCCCACAATAAACGTCAATTAAAAATCTCCTGCCATGTCTGTGGTGGGCTCTGAACATGCATCCAGGGTTCAGGGCCATAAAGAAGATGTGGAGAGATAAGCAGTTGGTGTGAAAGGCAGAAAATGCCTGAAGTATAAGGTCACCGGGGCTGTCATTCTTTAACACACTTTGCCAGCTTGTAGCCTCTGAATATCAGAGAGCCAAGCTGATTTCCAATAGTATAGTGATAAGTGTTCCAACTAGGGAGCTTAATTCCCTTTGATCCCTTTCTTTAATCAGGTCAAAAGAGGGGGCAAACCGGGGCCAGTCTCCTGTGAAGAAAGTTCCAGTTAGCACCAACTTAGCGAAGGCTACAGCTTGAACACAGGTCCACTTAGTGTCAAGCCTGGCTGTGAGGCTGATTGCTTTCTTTGTGCCTGCCTCTCTTGAGAAAGGACTGTCATTAACATGGGAATATACCTTTAGAAAGTTCCAGCAGTCGTGGTTACAGGGCTCCCCTCTTCTTTGGTGATGACGTGAGTTTTGCAAAGACAGTTTCACTCTGTGTATGTGTGCGTGCATGCGCGAGCGAGCATGCGTGCGTGCGTGCATGTGTGCATGTGTGTGTAAACACAGTACATGCATGGGAGTACATGTGGAAGCCAAAGATCAACACTGAGTGTCTTTCTCTATTCTTCTCCACCCAGTGTTTTCAGACAGTCTCTCACTGAACCTGCAGCACATGAACTTCATTGGACTGGCTGGCCAGCAGTCACTGGGATCTTTCTCTTCCCAGCACTGGCTATAGCTGCACCCTGCAACACTGCCTATAGCTGCACCCTGCAACACTGCCTATAGCTGCACCCTGCAACACTGCCTATAACTGTGCCCTGCAACACTGCCTATAACTGTACCCTGCAACACTGCCTATAGCTGTACCCTGCAACACTGCCTATAACTGTGCCCTGCAACACTGCCTATAGCTGTACCCTGCAACACTGCCAATAGCTGTACCCTGCAACACTGCCTATAGCTGTACCCTGCACCACTGCCTATAGCTGTACCCTGCAACACTGCCTATAGCTGTGCCCTGCAACACTGCCTATAGCTGTGCCCTGCAACACTGCCTATAGCTGTACCCTGCAACACTGCCTATAGCTGTACCCTGCAACACTGCCTATAGCTGCACCCTGCAACACTGCCTATAGCTGCATCCTGCAACACTGCCTATAGCTGCACCCTGCCACACTGCCTTTACTCTGTTCATGTGAGTGCCAGGGCTCAGATTCTATCTTCATGCTTGCATGACAGGAACCTCCTAACTGAGTAATCTCCCAGCTCAACAGTACTACTCCTAGAGGAGATATTACTTCTAAATAAAATTTCCAACACTATAAAAGCAGACCCAAACTATATTTACTTATCCATTATATATATACATACATATATATACATATGTATACATATATATATATGATATACATACATATATGTGGAGAAAAGCATTTTAAAGTATGCTGTTTATAAGCATATATGTTTACAAGCCATGTTAGCTTTTGATAAAAGTCCTAGGAAAACACTTCCTCTTAAGACTCTGACTATTTCAGTCATCCATTTCCCCTATGCACATAGATCATTCAAACCAATGACACACAGATTCTAATTAAGGGTGAACACAGGCTACATTATCTACTAGTAGGATCTCCCAGATGGTGAGAAGGGACAATGACCGGCACATAGAGATTAAACAACTGTTTAAAAATCTCAGCTGATTTCAGAGCCCATACTGACGTTTCTCTTCCTTGGAACAATGTAAATTTCAGGACGGCATTTGTAGTATGGATTCTCAGTAGCTTCACCCAACAAGGAGGAAGACAGTTGAATATGCAGACTGACGTGCAGGAGGCAGTACCAGAAGGCAGCCATCCACACTCATTTCCTCCATGTGTCCAAGTCCCTCACACCATGCCAAAATGCTCTTGGACATATCTGTCCCTCTCTGCAAGGCCTCCCATCTGTGACTTCACACACAACTACTCCCTCCCCCCCACACACACACACACATTGCCCAGTGTAGCTAAGGCAACCCAGAACATCCCAGTGTTAGGCCAGAAAATCCAGGACCCTTTGCACTTTTAGAAGGAGAAAAAAATCATGATAGTGTTGAAAGAGAAACAGCTACTGTCCTCAAGAGACAGTCTGTGGCTGAGAGGAATGAAGAAAAAACAAAGACTGGAGGGGGGGGGAGATAAAGAATGTACGTGAGAGCAGAGAAGTGAAGAAAAAAAAGAACAAAGAGAGCTGGAGAGAAGAGGTCAAGGGGAAAGCTCAGGAGAGACAGAGAGAAAACAAAGAAAAGCCAGAGAGACAACTCAGAATATCAGGGCAGAGGAGAAAAAGGAAAATAAAGAGTGAGGCAGAGAACAAGGGAGAATTCAGGGAGGGGATAGAAGCCATTCCCTGCATGTGTGCACACGGATATGCATGTGCACACACTCTCTGGTGGATGGCTTTGTTTGTGATGTGTTCCCCTGCATGGATCCTGGGAGCAGCCATCCTCACAGCATCGCCGTTGCACTGAGCGCCGAGCCAGGGCCAAGGCGATGACTATCAGACAGCTGCTCTGTAGAAGAGTTAGTTCCCAAGGTAAAATTGATTTTATGTGTTTGTTTGCTCTGACCTTGAGTTTTCCCCATTGCAATGCCTGAGAAGCAGCATCAGATATACAAGGAGATACAAACACATCAGAGTGGCAGCAAGGAGCAGCTGCGAACAGGAAATGTCCCTGGCCTTGAGCAGCAGGTGAACCTGGGCATCTGCACAAGGGGCCAGAGTCAGCCTGGAGGACCACAGGCTGGGATGCATCTGAGGTGATGGGGCATGTTTTATATTAGGGCAACTGACCCAAGGACAATAGGAAAAAACAGAAGAATAGGTATAGAAAAGACAGAAAAACAAGCAAAGAGCAGCACAGCCCACAGAAGGTGCTCAAAGGAAACTGGGTAATAAGAGTATACCTGTTTCATCATCATCACCATCACCTTCATCACCATCATTACCACAACTACCATCATCGTCACCATCATCACTAACACCATCACTAACACTATAATCACCATCACCACAACCACAAGTACCAATCCCACCCCCATATAGGCATCATCGCCACCACAATCACCATTGCCACTGCTTTCATCATCATTGTCATCAAGGCCATCATCATCCCTCCTCCTTTGACTTTAATGCTGGACGCCATACAGGACATTTTATATCATTTCATCACCACAGTGAGGTAAGGCTTGCACAGATAGATAAGGAAACTGGGGCTTGAGGAACTAAAACTAGTCTATAGTATGGGACTTGAAACTATATCTTTCTCATGCTCAAGGATTTGCAACAGTTTTTCTTTGGTTGCCTTGGGTCCCAGAACACCAAATTCAGGGTAGTAAGCCTACTTGTAGACAGCAGAGCCTAAGTTATAACTGCATCATTCAAGGCTGCCTGTGTAGGGTAAGGGAGGTCAGACTAAAGAAAATTCTCAAGTGCTCCCAGGAACGCGGAGAGCTGTAGTTTAGGGTGGTCTGGTCATCAGAAGACTTCAGATACTGTTTTGGAACAGGCATGAAGACAGGGCTGAAGTACATAGGAAGGAGGCGGCTTTTCCCATTAGGTCCCAGGGAACAGAGATGAAGAAGAGTCAAAGAGAAAGAAGTCGCCCTTGCAGTCATGCAGCTGAAAGTTGAAAGAGCACTTGGCTCAAGGCACACAGAGGCCCTAAATTGCCAGTTAGGCAGCTCCATGGTAGCAAGACTCCATCTAGTGGCTTGTCTCCAAATGAAGGTCCCTTGTCTAATCAGAGAGGCTCAGGAACTGGAACTGGCCATGCCTACAGGAAAATGGGAGGGAATTTCAGCTCATCAAGACTGGAGAAGATGAGGGTTTGAAATCAGAGTCACTCACTTCTGTCTTCACAATACCAAAACCTCCATAGAGCTTTTAATATAGTAACAGTTATATTTGAATAAACCATTATATTCAAACACCATAAGAAACAGATGAGATGTCTTGCAAGGAACTAGAATAAATATGAAATAAGGCTGCAGGTAAGAGAGAAGAAGAAGGCAAGACACTGGCTGATGTGTCCCAGGAGCTGTGAAAAGATGCTTCGCATTCTGGGAGGTGAACAGAGATGGATCTCAGCTGAATAAAGGGTTAGAGGATAGTAAGAGGGGGAAAATAGAGATACAGGTCAGACACTGTGCTAGCTACTTGTGTCATAGTTGTGAACAAACACATAGAAGAACAACTGATGACTAGAAGATTAAGTTTACTCACATTATCAGAGGTTTCAGTCCATTGGCACAAATCACGTCACAACGGACAGGAAGCAGAGAGGCAGTGCAGCAAGAAGCCACCAGGGCGAGATTATACATCCCAAGGACATGTGCCCAATGATCTGCTGCCTCCAACTAGGCTCTGCCTTAGAAGGGGGTCCTGTGTCTTGGTAATCTATTCAAGCTCAGAATACATCAAGAAATTAAACTGTTAATAAAGTCAGGGACCTCATAAGCTTATCATCTTTAGAAACACTCTTGTAGAGTCATGATGGCATTGACTAATGTCTTACAGATTAACCCAATCAAGACAAACTATTGTAGGCACAGATTGTAGAAGGTCTGTCTTAGTCAGGGTTTCTATTCCTGCACAAACATCATGACCAAGAAGCAAGTTGGGGAGGAAAGGGTTTATTCAGCTTACACTTCCACATTGCTGTTCATCACCAAAGGAAGTCAGGACTGGAACTCAAGCAGGTCAGGAAGCAGGAGCTGATGCAGAGGCCATGGAAGGATGTTACTTACTGGCTTGCTTCCCCTGGCTTGCTTCCCCTGGCTTGCTCAGCTTGCTCTCTTGTAGAACCCAAAACTACCAGCCCAGGGATGGCACCACCCACAATGGGCTGGGTCCTCCCCTCCTGATCACTAGATGAGAAAATGCCTTACAGCTGGGTCTCATGGAGGCATTTCCACAACTGAGGCTCCTTTCTCTGTGATAACTTCAGCTTGTGTCAAGTTGACACACAAAACCAGCCAATACAAGGTCTCTTTAACCACTCATGGGACCTCCAAGCTTTGTTTCTCATTCTTGACCACCCTCCACCATACACAGAGCATCCTTGAAATGAATCTTTCTAAAGGTCTATATAGCATGTTTTCCCTCTGGTGACCAGAGAAATGCACACATTATTCACCCCAACACATACTGATCACATTTGAAGAATGAGGGCTTAATAGTCTTTCAGGTTCACATCTTTGTCTTATGATCTCAAGTTTTCAACTCTCTCTCTTTCTAATTATGCCTATCTATTGAACAGTCTACTCTCATACCATGTCTAAGTTCAAAAAGAGGCAGGCTGTGGGAACAATGCACTAGAGGTAGGGTGCATGCCTGTAGTAGAGAAGTTATTGACAAAAAGAATTTTTGGAAACCCTTTCCATTCACCAGTGCATTCATGGAGCAAGAGATGGGATCTCTAAGACCCTGAAGGACAAATGATAAACAGACCTCTCTCACATCAGTGAAGCAGAGAAACTACTGAGAAGAACTTTGCGAGGCCCCAGAACATTTTCTCGACACACAAGGACAAGGACGGATTGAATTCTTAAACATGCTAATGCAAACAGTCTCTCCAAGATAACCTAAAGGACATCTGGAATGGGGGGACATAGAAGACACTAGCAATGCTTCTGTCCTTGTGATCTGTTTGTCATTTGAGTTGAGACACTGAATCTAACTCAAAGAAATACCAATGCTAACATACGGAGCCTGCATGGTGTCCTGCCTGGTGCTTAGAGAAAACACAAGGAAAGGTATTGGATGAGAACTGGTTACAGCAACAGCCTGGGAGTATGAGGTAAAGTAAGAAGCCTGTGGGTTTTCCTGGGTCACAGGAAGCTAAATGAATGTTGGGTCAGTCATGTTGATAAAGACAAGAGCAGGTGGAGGGTTTCTTCTTGATATCTCTTGGGGCAATCTTGATGGCTCATTCTGTCATATGAGGGGAGTTTTCAATGGACAATTGTCCGGGCTCTACCACCCAAGACTGTTGACTGAAGAGAAGCTGGTTGTGACTTTATGCTCGTACTGCCACAGATGAGAAATGTGGCTTGTGAATTAATTATAAACAGTGTTATTCCTGCAGTGAATTATTGGATTCTCTGACAGTCTAGTTTTTATTTTCTTTTGGCTGCCCATCTGCAGGCTTCAGCAGGCTCTTAGATACATGTCACTGACCCAGACCTGGGTTCTCTAGTACGTGTCCTCTCAAAGGATCTCTCTACGGCCTTCCCAGAACTTTTCCATTTTCCCTCCCTGGAGTTTGCTTTCTGTTCAAATGCTTCCATTTCTTCCCAAAGGTCTCCTCAGTGAGAATTTCGTATTCAATAAGCCAATGCTTGACATATAACAGCCCATGACTGAAACACATGTGACCAAAGCTCACATGTGAACAAAATGAGTTTTACATTCCTACTAAGATAGGATAAGAATGAATAAATAAATAAAGATCCTGTGTAGGTCTCTGCAAAAATAAAATGCCCTAAAAAGTGGCATTGGGAATTAGGTTAGGTTACTAATGAAGAGATGTTTCTCTAGACAGGGTGAGGGGATGAATTAAATGTAAACAGGAGAATACTTTGGTGTCTAAAGTATAAAAATACTTCAGAAATAGAAGTCTGGTCGATATAGTGACCCAAAGTAGATTACATCAGTAACCTGTTTGTCTATCAGCCCACCCAGAGGGAAAGAAATACCCTTGTCCTAAGCAAAAAACTAAAGTCAGTGCAAAGCTGGAGTGATGTAGCCTTAGTACCCTGGGGCACAATATCCCACTGGGCACAGGACATCACTATATAACAATTTCTGTCTATGCAAAGTGTGTTCTTAGCTACTGATCCTAAGCAAGCTATGCTAATATCTCTGTTTCCTCTCCAAATCCAGGCTTTAAATATATCTACCCAGAAGAGGGAGAACAAAACCACCTCTCCATTTCCTGGTTTCCTTTGTGCCCTCCAGACCAGCGAGGCTATTCTTTAAAGAAGAGTCACGACCATTAAGCTGTGGATTTGACATAAACAAACAGGATTGGAAGCCAGCATGGACCTAAAATTTCTGATCTAGCAAAACAAAGAAAGGAGTCAGTACAGGTCTGCTCACACTGCAGAGATGACTGACCACCTTCAGTAATGCTGTGCTACACAGGCTCAGACAGGGGTCTCTGGGTACAGACCTGACACTTACTCTCTCAGCTAAGTGAGTAATGACTCATAGTACTGCTCACACAGTCAAGGAATCTACGGCTAAGCAGTAACAGCATACGGAACTGTTTGGCAGTGCCAGTGACTAAGGAAAGGCAGAATCAAGCCTTTTGACCAGCCTTTGTCCTACAGATTGCATTTTACTACAGTCTAAAAGAATCCAACTGTGGTTTGGCCAAGAAGAGAGCAGGACCAGCATGGAGGAACTCTTAGGTAGCCGAAAACAGGCTGAGCAACCAGTTTACCAATAACTCACTTGCTGTAAGCCGAACTTTTAGAAAAATTTCCTATTGTCCCCTACACCTTATGAGGCAAAAAGAAATTTACAAATGGAATGTAATTAAAATTCCCAGACCTATTTTAAAGAAATCTCCTCCAAGGCTGGAATTGTGACACACTGAACAAGACTCACTGGGTGCCAGGATTTGTTATTGGAAATGCAGGATAAACTTATGGGCATCCCGCAGTTTCAGGAACCCCCAGACATTAATTTTAGTCACAGTTGGCTGCACCGCATCAACCTATAAACACCTCTCCACTTTCAATTAACATTGCTCTGTCTCCTGTCTCGCTGCATATTATATTTAACTAATTTAAGAGGATTGGTAAAGAGAGTTTTCACACTTCACAGGAAAACATAATGGAATAATTATACCTCTACCTGCAAAAGGCATGAGGATATTACATAAGCAGCCTTCAAGGTTTCCCAGGTAAACTGGATTCCTGTGTCTCCTGCCTCGGGGCTTGCTGCCTGAACCTTTTGCATACATGTATTTTCTTTTCACCTTCTTGAACATCCCATTCCCGTGTTGTAATTGTGGAATGTTTGAATGCTGGGGAAAATTGTATCTTCGGTATTTTTGCTCCTTCCATGAAGGGCCACAAGGGGCCCGCTCTCATCTCTCCATCATCTTCAATGGGAAACATGCTATAATAGATACCTGGTAAGCCGAATTATCCCTCAGAACCATGAGGGGTAAACGCAATGTGCAGAGTGAGAGGCAGGAGAGACAAGATGAGAGATAAAGGAAAGGAGGAAGGGAGGGAGAAAGGGAGGAAAAGAGAACTCAAAAAATAAGTGAATAAAACAGGCTCCTCTACATGGAAAAAAAGGTCATGTGCCAGTGGGATAGAGTACCATAGCCCAGTCATCCAGCTCTGTGTAACTTGTAAAACGGGGCACTAAGAAAACAGAAAGGGCCAGATTTCAAGGTACAGCATGATACTCAGAGTCACAGCCACAGCAGCATTACTGAATCACAGCATACTTGTGTTAGGGGAGAGATACCATTTTGGCCCACAGTCCCAGGTTCTTCATGGCTCTGGGCGTGGTGCTTGAGGCAATGAACATCACGCTGTGAGGGAGGCAGAGAAGGTTCCTCTGCACAGAAGGCTTTGTGCAGGCCTCCTCCTCTTTTAGTCCTATCCCCTTTTAGTCCACCCAGGCCATCAACCTACTTGATCCTCTCTAGAAATGCCAGACATCTGTGTACTTTACTAATCCCTTGAGCACTTCTCGGTCCAGTCAAGGAGATGATCGAGGTTAGCCATCATATTCATGAATGTCGGGGCAAAGCTGATGAGGTGTTTCCTACCTTGGGGGCATTGCTTAGGGTTTAGGATTTTTCTGGTATTTAGTAGAATTCAGAAAATAGGAGATAAAGCATTCTAGATCATAGCAGTCTTGAGCAATCTACACAGAATGAGGTGAGAGGTTAGGATGGGGTTCCCTCGCTCTGTGCTTCTACTGGGTTCCTGCAGCATTGTGATTGTAGTCCCCAACACAGAAATCAGAAGCGAAGGGAAACATGCAGCTAGAGAAGATCCCATGTAGCTGTGCACCTAAGATGCTGGTGTCCTCCACCCAACCCTGACCTGTACCACCATTACTGAGGGTGTGCAGAAGGTTTGTACAGAGTGTGTAGAGAGTGGGCAGAGGGTGGACTGGGGAATGTGCTGAGGGTATGCTGAGGTATGCTGAGGTATGCTGAGGTATGCTGATTGTAGGCAGAAGGGATATAGAGGCTGTTCCAAAAGTTTGCTGATGGTTCCCTCATGGTATGCAGAGGGTGTGCTGAGAGTAACCAGGCATGATGGCTCTGCCCACTGAGGAAGTGACTCTCGCTTGTGGTATACTTCATTATACATCAAGGATACCGCAGCAAGAAGATATCATTCTGGCCTAAAAAAGAATCCATGCTCAGGGTCAGAGCCACTGAAGAGTAAAATAGAGTCGGAAATTGATTTCCTAACACAGAAGGGAATGTTGACATAATTACAGTTGAAATTCAGAGATAAGGCTGTGAGATCAAAGTCTTTAGAGTCAGGTATTAGGTGATCGGGCAGAGCAAAGACAAACCAGTGTGGAGATAACTGATGTGGCTGTAGCACTGAGCCCAGCAAAACCACCAGGAAAAAGAATTACATAGCTTCTAAATACATTAGAAGAAAAATTCCTACAATCAGACAGAACGGAGCCCACAGAATGAGAACACACATGCCATTCCAGGAAGAGCTGACGTAAGCAGGCAACTACAGCACATACATTAGACCCCCAGGACAGGCTTTCAACACAAAGAAAGCATTTCATGCTGTAAAACAAAACAAAAGAAAAGCACAAGATGGAAAGTTGAAGTAACACACAACTTTATCATTTCGCAGTGAACATGAAAAAGGAAATGGAACAATACTCACATAAGCATGAGAAGGATCTACAGTTCTAGAACATTCTGTGACATCATTGACAACAACAGGGACAATGGTACTCCTGGATTATCTGAAACAAAAGTGTGACAGCACAGCATCCAGGCCAGGTAGGGAGGAATGCAGTTGTAATCCCAGAACTTGGACGGCTGTGATAGGAGGATCATGAGTTCAAGGCCAACCTGAAAAGCATGGAGAGAACTTGTCTCAAAAAATGAAACAAAATAAAACACTCAACTAGTTAGAGCAACAAGAAACTGAAGAACGCAGAACTTCAGTGAACAGCCTTCTTAGCACTGAGTCTACTCAGTTGCTGTAACATCAGCATTCCAAGAACAAAGTAAGTTAAAAGACAATGAAGTCCAACTAAAGACGTAATTAACAATTCAAGAGAGCTGGAGCGCTGAGTAAGAGTGCTCATGTTTTCCCATCCTTCATCCGGAGGCATTTATAGTGCTTAAGATTAAAACGTAGAGTTAGTGAAGAAATTAACATCACTTATGCCGGTGTTTTTATTCTTAACTTTTGTGAGGCTCTGATGAGGAATGAATTACACATTTTATAGGGAAGAATTACATTTTAGCTAATTCTTCAGTTTACCTTTAATAGCCGCAGTCCTGCTCAGTGAGCTCTGCTGTTCTTTGTACTATGTCCACAAGGATTGGGACCAGAAAAATCTAGTGAGCACCCTGCCAATGGCCACCTCATCAGGGGCCAGCTGTTGCTCTAACTCCAAAGCTGAGGTTTCAACTGCCACATAACCTGACTTCTCAAGCAATCACAGAAACTCTGCTCAGTGGAGTGTGACAGTCCAAGGCTCCTGAGGACTCCTCACACAAGAGTGTTCCTGTCACTCATACTCCAGTAGAGTAAGGTCCTACCCACTCAGCAAAACGGGATGAATTCTAGGAATGGCCATGAAAAGCAGGCCCATTCCCAAGCCTCCACCCTCCATCAGCATGCAGCATTTTCAGAGGGTGGGGACCAGCACCCACCTTCACTTATCACTAATGAGTTGCTATCAGTACCCCAACTATCAGTAGTTTGGGGTCTCATTTTAAATTATGAGGTTCTAAGTGTCTGGAGTTTGGGGTGCATTGCCTTCCCCTCTGCAGAAGCTGCTATACAAAGCAAGTGCAGTATCTGTGAGTGAGCAGTGACCTACACAGCAGGAATGCCAGCAAGATCGTTCCCTAAAGTTTCAAGCATCCAAACCAGCAGAGGCGCCGTCTCTCACTCCAACAAAGCAGGTCTTCTATGGAGTTCTCTAGCAAGTTAAAGCTTCAGAAGAAAAGAAGGAAAAACAAAAGGGAAAGGAGGTGGGGAGAAAAGGAGGAAGGGAAGATAAAGGAAAGAGAAAGTGGAGAAGGAGAGAAGAGGGAAGTAAGAGGAAGGGAGAGGGAAGAAGGAAGGAGAGGAGAGGGAAGGAGGAGAAGATGAACTAAGGGAGGGTAGGAAAAGGAAGCAGAAGGGAAGGAAAAAGAGAGATAAAGGGAAAGGAGAAAGGAAAGAAAGAGAAGCTGGCAGAGGGGAAGAGAGAGGAATAATCCCATCTAGAGCTGGTTAATGTAAAGACAAAATGGGAGGAAGGATCCTTGAAGATGTAATTAAACCAGGAATCTTCAAGAAAGATCACATTAGGTTAGGAGGGCCCTAGATTCATAATGATAAGTAGCCTTAGGAGATAAAAGAATTTGATATCTAGAGAATTCTGAGAAGGCTGAATCAGAAGCTGGGATATACTCTAGGTAGTCAGGGATCCCAGTAGCCACCAACACCGGAGACAGGAGGCCTGGGAAGGAGTCTTCCTTAGAGACTACAGCAGGAGTTTGCCCATAACTTGAACTTCTTCCTTCCTGAACTAGAAGGAACCTCTATTGATTTTGCTACAACTTGAGGAACAACATTATGGTATCCATGGTAACTTTATATATTCTTCATGTAGCAAGTCTGCTCTCCTAGTGACTCATGCTTGCAAACATGGTTAAGTCATTATGATATTCATGGGAACTTAACACAGTCTCAATGTAGTAAGGCTGCTCTCCTAGTGACTCATGCTTGCAAGCATGCAATGCTCTTCTAAGATTCTGCACCATGGCTCAGCTAGGCTGAATTTAGCGCTCCACACAACAACATAAGTGTGAGGGGAAAGGCCACCTGACACCTGCTCCTTGTGAGTGGCTGGTGAAGCCGGTGAAAGTGCAATCTGGACCCAACTCCATCACTTGCCCTACTAAGCAGCAGAACAAAGCTGCCACACACCATTGCTGGGCCTCTGATAGCTCATTTTAATACCCAATATATACAAAGAACTCAAGAAGTTAGACTCCAAAGAACCAAACAACCCTATAAAAATGGGGTATCCAAAGCTAAACAAAAAAAATCCTCAACTGAGGAATATCGATTGGCCGAGAAGCACCTAAAGAAATGTTTAACATCCTTAGTCATCAGAGAAATGCAGATCAAAATAACCCTGAAATTCCACCTCACACCAGCCAGGATGGCTAAGATCAAAAACTCAGTTGACGCAGATGCTAGCAAGGATTTGGAGAAAGAGGAACACTTCTCCACTGTTGGTAGGATTGCAAGCTGGTGCAACCACTCTGGAAATCAGTCCAGAGGTTCCTCAGAACATTGGACATAGTACTACCTGAGGACTCAGCTGTGCCACTCCTGGGCATATAGCCAAAAGGTGTTCCAACATATAATAAGGACACATGTTCCTCTATGTGCATAGTAGCCTTATTTACAATAGACAGAAGTTGGAAGGAACCCAGATGTCCTTCAACAGAGGAATGGATACAGAAAATGTGGTACATTTACACAATGGAGTACTACTCAGCTATTAAAAACAATGACTTCATGAAATTCATAGGCAAATTGATGAAACTAGAAAATATCATCCTGAGTGAGGTATCCCAGTCACAAAAGAACACACATGGTATGCACTCACTGAGAAGTGAATATTGGCCCAAAAGCTCAGAATACCCAAGAAACAATTCATAGACCACATGAGGCTCAAGAAGAAAGAAGACCAAAGTGTGAATGCTTCAGTCCTTCTTAGAAGAGGGAACAAAATACTCATGGGAGGAAATATGGAGATAAAGTATGGAACAGATACTGAAGGAAAGGCCATTCAGAGATTGCCCCACATAGGAACCATCCCATATACAGACATCAAACACAGACACTATTGATGCCACTAAGTGCTTGCTGACAGGAGACTGATAGAACTGGATACAACTGTCTCCTGAGAGACTCTGCCAGAGCCTGATAAATACAGAAGTGGATACTCACAGTCAACCATTGTACTGAGCACAGGGTCCCCAGTGGAGGAATTAGAGAAAGGACGAAGGAGCTGTAGGGGTTTGCAACCCCGTAGGAAGAACAACAATATCAACCAACCCAACCCCCCAGAGCTCCCAGGGACAAAACCACCAACCAAAGAGTACACTGGAGGGACCCATGGCTCCAGCCGCATATGTTAGCAGAGGATGGCCTTGTTAGACATCAATGGGAGGAAAGGCCCTTGGTCCTGTGAAGGCTTGATGCCCCAGTTTCGGGGAACACCAAGGTGCGGATGTAGGAGTGGTTGGGTGGGGGAGCACCTTCATAGAAGCAGGGGGAGGGGTGGGATGGGGGTTTCCAGAGGGGAAACCAAGAAAGGGGATAACATTTGAAATTAAATAAATAAAATATCCAGTTTAAAAAAAGAAAACCCAACTGTTAGAACCTGCACTATTTTAGCAAACTGTTATGAAGATCAAATTAGAGGTTAGGTATCAGAGTTTAAAGCTTGTGGCCCTGGTGCTACCAAGTAGAACAAAGAATTCCAAATTTTACAAGAGAGTTGCATAAAGCTACAGACATAATTGTGTTTGGGAGGGAGTGGGGAAATGGTTCAGTGGTTAAGAGCACTGACTGCTCTTCCAGAGGTCCTGAGTTTAATTCCCAGCAACCACATGGTGACTCACACCCATCTGTAATGGGATCCGATGTCTTCTTCTGGTGTGTCTGAAGACAGATACAGTGTACTCATTCACATACATTAAATAAATAAATCTTTAAGAAAAAAAGGGGTTGGGGTAAGAGAAGGACAGATTCTACCTGAGGAGCTCCAGTTCCACTAAAGGATTTGTACCTGGGCCTGAGCTTCATTCAGTGTGGAGATAGACCTTCAGTACAGGGCTGTCTTTAAGTTCTTGTCTTAGGATTTTCATTGCTGTGAAGAGGCACCATGACCAAGGCAACTCTTATAAAGAACCACAGTTAATTGGGGCTGGCTTACAGTTTCAGAGGTTCAGTTCATTATCACCAAGGCAGGAAGCATGGCCGCATCCAGGCAGACATGGTGCTGGAGGAGTTAAGAGTTCTGCATATTCATCAAAGGAAGCAAGAAGCAGACTGTCTCCTACATGACTAGGAGGAAGGTCTCAAAGCCCACCCCAACAGGGACACACTTCCTCCAACAAGGCCACGCCTCTTAATAGGGCCACTCCCTGGGCCAAGCATTTTCAAAGCACCACAGTTGTAAAGGAGCAAAGCTAAGATACCCTGCCCACAGTGGAAATGGGTTCCCCCTTTGATCTCTTTGAGAATTCACTTTTCAGTCATCAGAAGGCAGGGCCAGGCATGGTGGAAGACACTGGTAATCTCAGCACTCAGGAGACTGAGACAAAATCATTATCCCAAACAAAACTATCTTGGGACACAGAATGAGTTCAAGACCAACTTAGAAACACATAGCAAAACTCTGCCCTAAACAAACAAACAAAAAAGAAAAAACCCTCTCATGGGCATAATTCCTTTGACATCGCCCCTGGTCTGCAGGTGAAGAGAGAGCAGTGGACATGTGAATGGTAGAGCCATGACGTCAGTTTCTGGAGCCTGAGCACCTGATCTGTACTAGGTGCTCTCCTCCCATCCAGGTCCAGAGCACATTTTAGAAAGCCCTATGAAGGATTTAAATCACAGACAGGCAAACCCCTATCCCTGACTCAAGAGGGTCCCAAGTCAGTGCAGAAGCCAGACTTGTTAGAGCTTTACCATGTAACACAAAGTGCCTGATGGTAGACACATCTGCCCTGGTCCATTGAGCATCAGAAGTAGGGAGAATCGCTGTCTGGAAGGGAAGGGGAGGAGTCTCCGGAAGATAACAGCTGGGTCTGGTAGGAGTCGGAGCTTATCATTATACAGGGTGGGAAAAACAACCTGTGTGCCGGAAGTGCTTGGCCCGGTAAATAAGAATCCACTGGATCTGAACCCCAGAATCTGTGTGTGTCGGGAGGGGTGCTGAGCCAAAGCAGAGTTGGTTCAGAGGTTAAGTCTGTGCCGACAGGAAGAGGCTTTGGTAAAGAGGTTATGTTTTATGCTCCACCCCTCACTAGCAAACTAGTGAACCTGGAGGTGCAAATTCAGCTCTCAGACACATTTGATTGGTCCAATAATATTTCTAATTATTTTCATTGGCCGCCAACTTAAAAACAAGATTTTTACCTGTCTGTCTTTCAAAACTCATTTAACAATACCTTACATCTAGCAATGCTCTGCCCACATTTCTCCAGGCTTCCTGAGTGTTGCTGTGGGGGGATGTCCGATGAGATCCATTGCCTATTCCGTCTGGTCCACCCCACCCTACCAACTCCCCACTTCTCATTCCATCCCTAGTCTATTCAGTACATGGGGTGACCTTGGGATTCTGAGCAGGTGAGCAGTGTGAGCAGGTTGGTACAGGTGAAGGCTATGCTGTAGGTACACAGGAAGGAGAACATCAGTAAACGGAAACCATTGGGAAAACTTCAGACAGTGGGAAAGGGGCTAAGGTAGGCTCTGCTGGAAGGTTGAGGGGGAGTGGGAATCCTTAGTAACCTGGTCTCCTTAATGTGGCAGTTTCTTCTTAAACCCTACCAGACGTCACAGCCTCCATCGCCTGCACCCTGTTCTTCTGCAGTGTGAGTTACCTTCTGCCATGCTGGGCACTTTACTTATTAAGTTGTTTATGCTTTGTCACCTCTGACTAGAAAGTGAAACTTCCTGTGACCAGGATGCACATTCGTTTCCTGAGCCACAGTATTCTTGGTTCATAGAATGTTTCTAACAAACAGGTATTTGATTCGGAGTTTTTAATGGTGCTTTTACTGACTTAGCCACTTTAAGCATCTATGGTCTCAGCGATTTGATAACAAATGACACAGAGCCTACCAGCCCAGCCCAAGCTCCCTCCCCACACGACGCAATTGTTCACACACCACCCTGAGATGCGTATCTCCACGCTAGCACACTCTTGCAACTGTGAAGATGCTGGATCTAGAAATCCAAGCCCCAGGAAGGTCAGAGGGCAGTTGGACTTGTTCAAACTGCCACACTAGAGCAACCCCAAATCTGCCCTGGGCCATCCTGAGCTTTGACCTCTTGGGACCTGAGTACCCACTACAAGGTGGTCTCAGTTTGACAGACCTTTATCTTCACAGTAGCTTCCTGATTGGTTTTTTGAACAAGTTCCAGGGCTGTCAGAGCCTGCCTTTGATGTTTAATTGCTTAATTATCAGTTTACTCCACTAACTTAAAGAAAGAGAATAGAAACAAAAAAGTGCGTAGAGTTGGGACTGGGAGTGAATGAGGTACCTGTGTCTGTGACAGTATCCCTGAGCAAGAGGAAGCTTTTCTCAACCTAAGTCCAGCTGCCTGTCTCCCAAGGTCACCACATGACCTCCTGACTCCTATCCTATCATGCTCAGCTATTGAGTGACGGATACAGGAACAGCTGAACCCCTGCAGCCAAGGATGTACCTTTTTCTCATAAGAAAATCTAAGTTTTTTCTAATTATTCTTACCTCTTCTTCCAACATCCATTCATGTAGCCGGTCTGATCATTTTTATCTTTACTTTTCTTTTTAAAGTTGACACACAAATACTCATTTACTCATATGGCCATAAAAGTGTATCCATGCACACACACCCACACACACACATGCACGCACACACACACACATGCACACACACACACACACACACACACACACACATTGTAGTGATTACAGGCTAAGTAGCATTCTATCACTTCAACTATTTATCATTTCTTTATAAAATATACAAAATCCTCTTTTCCAGTGATTTGCAATGCTGAACACATTGCCACCCTGTTGTGTGACAAACACTCCCCTCCTCTATGTAGTTTTGCACATGCTCAGAACCTCTGCATCTCCCCCTTCCACTGTGTCCTCCCCAGACTGTGTTCCACGCTTCTATGACAACAGTGGTTTTTGCATTCTGCACAGCAGTGGGATCACACAGTATTATCTCTCTGTGTTTGGCTTTCTTGATAAACACAGTGCCCTCACAGTTCAGCCATGCCCCCCATCTTTGTGTAAAGGATGCTCACTTGTGTATGCCACATTTTCTTACGCACTCATTCCTTGGTGGGCCATTTATTGGCTTCTATGAATAGCACTGCAATAATAAATGTGAGTGCAGAAATCTCTTGGACACACTGATATACTTTCCTCTGGGTATATATCCATAGTGAGACAGAAAGATCATGCAGTAATTCTAGTCTAGTTTCCTTGATGGACTTCTCCAGAGTTTACCACAGATGCTAACTTACACACCCACCAACAGCATGGAAGGACTCTCTTTTCTGCATACTTTCCTTGGAACTTGCCTTTAATATCTTTATAAAAGCTGTTATATATGTCATTGTGGTTTTGAGTTCCATTTTCCTGATGATTCAAGTTGAATGTTTTGTCCTGTACCATCCGTCATTTGAATCTGTTTCTCGGTGATATTTATTTAGCCTTTTGTCCATTTTCTTTTATCATTGAGTTGAGTTCCTTACACATTCTTCATATAAGTTGAGTCTTACATTTAAGTCTTTTGAGTTGATTTTTGTGTGGTGAGAATAAGGATTTACGTTAATTCTTCTGAATACAGATGTCCAAATTCCTTAGTACCGCTTACTGAAGAGACTCAACTCAAAGTATGTTAAACCAATGATATTTTATACCAATAGCAAATTATCCAGAAAATAAAACAAGCAAGTCTATATACAATACCACTGAACACTAAGTGTTAGCATTCTGTCTAAGCTCCACCCACAGTTACCTGACAACAGCCAGATTTGCTTGACGCTATAAAAGGGACTGCTTGCCCTCTCCCCCTTCTCTTGTTCTCTCGCTCTCTTGCTCTTACCCTCTTCCCTCTTTGTCCCTTCTCTCCCAATTCCCTTCCCCCTCTCTCTCCATGTGCTCATGGCCGACTCTACTCTTTTCCCTCTCCCCCTCCGACCTCCCTTTGCCTTTCTCTGCCCCTACTACCCTCTTAACTCCCCTCCCCATGTCCTGAATAAACTCTATTCTATACTATACCATCTGTGGCTGGTCCCTCAAGGGGAAGGGATGCCTCAACATGAGCCCACTGAGGGCTCTTCCCTCATACCTCACCACACCTCCATAGAACAAATCCCTTCTCTCCTTATCTTTTTATAAACACAGCACTGAGAAGCAAATCTAGTCAATGAAATGAAGACTCTCGGCTTCGAAAATTATGACTTTTGAAAACATTGATGAAAATAAGAATTTTGTGTCAAGAAGACACAAAATAATAGGAAAATGTTCCATGTTCGTATTTTTTTTCTAAAGAAAGAGAAAAAAGATGTGGGTGGGTAAGAAGGTTGCAGGGATCTGAGAGGACTTGAGGGAAAGGAAAGTCTGATCAGAATATATTGCATAGCAACTTTTCACTAAAAAAGAATATTACTGAAGTGTCCGCTCCATCTAACATACAAAATTCAATGTGATGCCTATCAAACTTTCCAAAGGCATGCTCAGAAAACAGAAAATTGTCCTGAAATTATTGTAAAATAACAAAACCCCTCATACAGACAAAATAACCCTGAGCAAAAAATAACAAATCTGAAGGTGTCTCATTACTGGACTACAAAGCTACCACAAGTAAAATCACATACTATGGGCATTAAAACAGACATGCAGAGCAATAGAGTTAGGGTTCAGAAACTAACCCGAGCATCACATAAAACTATTCATTTATTCATTCACATTCTCAATGTGCTGAATCAAATTAGACCCACAAATCCAGATAAATAAAAACATGTCTCTAAAACACCAAGAAACCAATGAAACAAGCAAGTAAATCAAACCCCTCACTGTCAAAATGACATAGGTGGCAGAGTTGCTGGTACACACCAGTATCTTAGAACTTCAAATGTAGACACAGGGAGGGCTTCAGTATGAGGCTAGTCAGGACTGTTTAGAGACCTTGTCTCAAAAAAAGAAGGGAAGGAAAGAGAGGGGGTAGGAAGGAAAGGAGAAAGAGGGAAAAGGGGAGGAAAGAAGGAGAAAGAGGGAGGAAGGAAGAGAGGGAGAAAGGAGTGAGAAAGGAAAGAGATAGGGAGGGATGGAGGGGAGGAAGGAAGGAGAAGGAAAACAGGAAAAGAAAGAATGGGTACTCTTACACTCTAGCTTTCATCTGGCCAATGACTAGAGACTGAGTAGGGTATGAAGGGTTACCTGACGATCAAGACTCCCTTCAAGGAGGGATTGACACGTCTAAGGGTCAAGAAGCATGCCTGAGTGCTCAGTCCTTCAGTTCTCCAATCCTCTTTCTCTCCCCTCTTTCAACCACACACAGGGACTTCCTCTATTTTTGTATATTATATCTAGTGTTTGACTTAGTTCCCACAGCAAACCCTTACCCGAGCCTTCTCCTCAGAATCAGGCATTTATTTCCAGGATCTTTTGGTAGAACACAAAGTGACACCAGAACCAAGGTGGAAGATCCAAACCTTAAGAATTCATGACACTGAGACAAAAATGAAGAAAATTCAAATCATGACACAAGGATCTCCCGCAGAGGAGACCGTGAACCACTGCAATGATGTCAAAGATATGTTGTGAGGTAGCTGTCTTCTTAGGGTGTTTTCAATGTTATTTCAAGTAGATACTTCCACTCACCCTTCACCCTCTGTCCTGCAAAGGACCTGGTTTGTTCCTGTCAATCAAAATAAGCAAGAGTCAGAAAGATAAACACATCCCACATGCAGAGTCTAGATCTTAGACCTGACAGAGGCAAGAGTAGAAAGGGGACTCTCTCGGAGTGAATAGCACAGACGGAAGAGGACAGCATGACAATGAAAAGCAGATGTGGCAAGAAGAGCAAGGGAGCAAGGTTCACTCCCTACCCATGTATCGAACCCATAGGTAGGTATGCTAATCTAAAAACAAACTATCCCTTGGCATTTTCCTTGACCTCTGACCCTTCTTGGTCAGCATCTTATCCAACAGGACAAGCTCAGACCACATTTGACAAGCATCCTCAGTTTAGGAGGCAACAGGGAGCAATGGAAACTGAGTTGAATATTCTTAACTTTCCACATATAACCCTATTGCTTCCACGAAAAATTTATGTAACTTTTAGGTGTATAGATACAGAAATTAGGTATACAAATTAGATATAAACTAATCACAAGTACTTTAAATTTATTTTAAACCAATCATTTGGTGTACATTCGATTTTTACTATTTATGAAGAATGAAAAGAAACGTGGATCTAATGAGACAGGTGTATATATTTTACAAAATTAATTAAATTTTAGCTGCAATAGGCCTGCAGCTGCTACAGAAGCCTTACTCTAAGAACAATGCAAAAGCTTCTTGTTGACAGGAAAGGATTCTGGACCTGGGGAAGCCTATGAATATGGGAGTAGAAGAGATCTTTTCAGATAGCCCTAGGGATGGGGCAGTGTCCCATAAGCAGCTTCTCCTCTGTGGAAGACCTACAGATCACAGAGACCTGGGGAGGGAAGACTCGGTCAGCCATGAGAATCCAGCAAAAGCTCGGGCAAAGATCTATCAGCCACTTGACTGGAATCTGAGGACCACAAAGAAACAATATTTTATGCATTGGCACATTTTCCTTGTTTTCCCAGCCCTCACACATTTCAACCATGCTCTTTGTGGAATGGCAGCCAGCCTCAGTTCAGCTGAAAAGAAATCAGGGCCCAGACATGGTAAAGCCAAACTTGGACTTAGCATTTAAAGGAAAACAGTGCCCTAAGGATCCAGCAAGATGGGGTAGCATAGAAGAGCTGAGCCCCACCTTCCTTAATAAGTATTTATTGGGCACCTTCTGTATGATGTTCATGGGAGAAGAGAAGAAAAATAAGGTCACATCACGGAGGACAGAGGAGTTTTGGAATTTTAACAGGTTAGTTTTCCTAGCATCTTCCCCCCACTTGCCGTTGGCTGAAAACATCAAAAAGAAAAAAAAATTAAATAAATGTCAAAGAAAGTTCGCCTGTTGGGGAAATGAATGAATGGGGTTTTGAATATTTAGTTTTCTGATAGAGAAATTCCTCAGAGACGTTATCGAATGAGGTGGGCACGACACATTCATCTGGTTTCCTTTTCCCGGTAGACAGGATCATTAAAGTATTCAAATTAACTGGGTGTGATCAAGAATTAAATCCAGCTCGTTCATAAGGGAAACGCAGAAGCATCTTTCATCTTAATATACTGACAGGATTCTTCTGACTTCAAGGTGTGATGGGGATGGAACTGGTTTTAAAAAAAAAGAAAGAAGGAAAGAAAAAAACTGCAAGAAAGCTTTAAAAGGAAGAAGCCCTCTGTAGCTCGGCTCTGAGTGGAATCGGTAATAAAACGTGAGCTCCCCTGTGAACCCCCGCCTCGCCTGTCCTCTTCAGCTGAGCTCATTATTTTATTTCACTACTTGATAGGTTGAAAAATTGCCTGCAAACTGGTTAATTAGGACTAACAGTACTTAGTAACTGGGGAGACAATTGCAGCTGGAGAAATTAATGCTGAAATCGAGGGAGCTCCCGATTCATCTATCAAAGTACATGAGACACACACAAACGGGGTCCACCTCACCGTAGAGTCAGTCCAGCCACATAGTTCTTCCCAGAGGTACTGGGGGTTTCTCAGACTGAGTTTAGGGGCTCTAGGTGATAAGAAACCAGAAGCCACCAGGATGAGGGTCTCTGGGCGTAGGTCAGTGATATTGTATGTGATTAGCGTGTGTGAGGCTGTGCCTTCTATCCTCGGCACATCTCTAAATGCTCTATTGTGAGTCAAATCCATGCAGGAGTTGCAAGAGAGAAAATGTGCCCTGTGTCTAATGCTCATGAAAATGTGTGGGTTGATACTTAAACACCACTACATGACACTAAGATGTGGGTCTTTGGGGCATCATTCTAATCAGTCTCGAGGTTCGAGCCCCCATGGGTAGAATTGGTGCCCTTATGAAGAGAGCCCAGAGATCTTTTCACTTCTCCCTTGTGAGAATACAGCAAAAAGACAAGTGTCTACGAACCAGGAAGTAAGTATGGCTATGCTTTGAGCTTTGACTTCTGACCTTGAGACTGTGGAGGCCAACTATAGCTGCTTATAAGATATTTGTTATAGTAATAAACTAAGGCAAGCATATTAAGTAAATAAGAAGCTAAGTGGTCTCTTTCCAGTCTCCCTCTATCTCTCTCCTTATGAGACCATGACCATCTGCCTCTGACATCGCTTAAGGCTGGCTTCATTTCCTACTATTAATTCCCTCCTCCTATCTGGTTTTAGGGACGAATGCACTCCCTTGTAGATGCTAGGACTCCTCTTCTTCCCATTCATGAATCACAGAATTTAGGTAGAATTCTGCTAACCATCACTATGGGTGAAACTCATCACCAAAACTTACCAGATCAGATCAGCAACTCACAGGGTCCGGCTGAGCATCAGGTCAAATCACAGTCATTACGCACACTGGGCTTCTGGGAGGCATTTTAGAGAAAGACTATCCTCCTGTACTGTGAGGCTTCTCAATGGGCAATGAAGGTTTAGGGACCACTGGACTCATGTTGTCGTTGCCAAGAGAAATCCTACTTGAAGACAAATTGAGGCATTGGAGTTGAGCCAAGCTCATCAATAAATGTGGAAATAGGTTGGACCAGCAGCATTCAAACCCTCACCCCTTACCCTTATATAATCCTGAGACTTACAGTTGCCTGAACCAGCAAACCTTGATTTAGTGTGTGAATTGATTCTTTCTTAACCTCACTTCAGTTCTGACTGAGTTTCCTGCTTTGGTTTTTGACTTGTGAAGCCCCCAGCTTTGGAGAAATGCTATACAGCCTTGTAATTCTACACCACAATCAGCAAGACCATCTGACTATGCTTTTTGTATCTTTCCTCCAAAAGGACTTTGATTTAGTCAGTCTTGTCAGGGATTGGATCTTGTGATCCACTCTCATCTAATCAGGTACAGAAGATGGGGTCAACCATAATTACATGCTTACCCTCCAGCAGGACTATAAGAGAAGAGAACTCACAAAATAATGACCAAATCGTGGCTTTCAAATCCTTCCTCAGCTCTCTCAGCTGACTGAAAAGGTAAAGGTGATTCCTTTCACACACGTGCCTGGTCTGCTTTGTCAGTATGGGCCTCAAAGTGTTGGCATCTCTGCTGGATAGCTATGTGTCAGCTTGACACAAGCTAAAGTCATCTGAAAGGAGGAAACCTTAATTAAGAAAATACTTCCGTGAGATGAGGATATAGGATAGACTGTAGGGTACTTTCTTAACTAGTGATTGATGTGGGAGGCCCTTTGTGGGTGGTGCCATCCCTGGGCTGGTGGTCCTGGCTTCCAGAAGAAAGCAAGCCGAACAAGTCATGATGAGCAAGCCAGTAAGCAGCATCCCTCCATGGACTCTGTATCAGCTCTTGCCTCCAGGTTCTGTTTGAGTTTCTGTCCTGATGCCCTTCAATGATTAAAAACATTGCTGTGGAAGTTTAAGACAAACAAACCCTTTCACTCCCAACTTGCTTTTTTGGGTACTGTGTTTTGTCTCAGGAATAGAAACACCGACTAAGACAACATTCCAGTCAACCTTTCCCAGCTGGTGAGCCCTGGGCATAGCATTTTATTCTGGCAGACATTGAGTGAGCCCTAGAGTGTCATAATACTAACAATAGGTTCTCTGAGGTTCTCTGGGGTGCTAAGGGAGTTCATGCACCCCAGAAACAAGGCCTTCAGCATCATGCCACTGGTAATTTTCCAACTTCAGGGAACAGTTGAGTAACATGCAAAGTCACATTTCTTGTGTAGGGCTGGTTTGGAGTGAGTAGGATATTTTGAAGTTCCATATAGATCTGTCCATTGGAAGGAGAAAGTATTTGTATCATGAGTGCCCAGTGAATATTTTCTAAATATCCACCTTAGGATAGATTGGGACGGGGGTGAGGGAGAAGGAGCTCCTAAAGAATCTTAGCTCAGCAGGAACTTGGGGTGGGAGTTGCTTATGATCTTAAGAAGAGGATTGCTGCACCTCATTGATCTGCTAAAAACAAGACTGGTCTCCAGAAAGGGCCATGCTGGTGGCTGCTTGTTGCTTTCAGAAGATAGTGCTGAGGATGTTTCTAAGGTCATCAACAGATGCACATGGCAATCTTAGCAATGGGAGCACAAAGCAGAGGCTGTTCATGACATATCGGAGCGCTCCGGGTTCACTTGGGTCCTCACCTCTTAGTGAAGCTCCTCATGGTGGACACAAGGTGTGCTGGACCTCGAAGAATATTAAGGTAGTTTTATGCTTCCTGCCCCAATCTCCTGTAGAAGACATACGAAAGACGAGACGACAGTTTGCTCAAAGAATTGTTAGCAATCTGTGTGGATGAAGTGTGGAGTGTGATAAGAATGGGAGCTACTGAGGCAGAGGGATGGCCAGAAGCTTTTAATTCTTTGATATGCCTGTGTGTTTCTATCTCTTGTAATGTTCCTCACTCCAAGAGATGTCGTTCACACAAAACCCTTACTCCATTTGGGAACTGTGCTTTTGAATCTGGTTTATTTTACAGATTGTGTGTGGGGCTGGGGGTTGGAGTGAGAGGTGAGTGTGTGCATGCCTGTGTGTAAGGGTGTGGGGTGAGTGTGTTTGTGTGTAGAGGGTTAATTCCTCTCTCTCTCTCTCTCTCTCTCTCTCTCTCTGTCTCTGTGTGTGTGTTTGTGTGTGTGTGTGTGTGTGTGTGTGTGTGTGTGTGTGTGTGTGTGTGTGTGGTGTTTGGAGAAGGATGCAACCTGTCTTCCTCTCTCTACCTCTCTTCACTTTATTGCCTTGAGGTCTCTCACTGAACCTGAAACTATCCACTTAGACTAAGCTGGCTGGTCGGCAAGCTCTCAAGATCCACCATCTCTGATTCTGACGCCCAGTGAGGGGTCAAAGGCTTGGATGACTATGCTGAGCTTTTGTGCGTGTGCTAGTGCTTCCGAGTCAGGTTCTCATACGAGCCTAGGAAGCACTCTTATCCACAGAGCCATCTCTCTAGCTCTTAATCCTCTTCTCCTGAGACTCAGTTGTTTTTGTGAAGTGTATTTTCAAGTTCAGTGTAATGGTAGCCCATTATGAGACTTGCCCTGATCTTCAAAATAGTTGTCAGCTGAAGATCTCCTGTATCAATATCCAACATCTGGATCATCCTGTCAGAGCTCATCATTGAGGAAGTTATAAAATAGATACCCAGTAAAAGTGTTGACTGTTATTTTCACACATGTCTCTAGTACCCAGTACTCTATTGACGAAGTTTAATTTATTTCAAAGTTATGATTTAAATCATAAAAGGTCGCAGAAATTATAAGGAAGTTCTGTGTACCTTCTGTTCACTTCTGTTCACTTCTGCTCACTTTCCTCACACCAATTCGCCTTAGTGGTGCACAGTACCTGAACAGCAACTTGACGCTGATACAATCTCTTGATTATATATTCCACCATAATCAACATCAGGAACAATTCCATCATCATAACAACACCTCCCCGATGCTCCTCCATGGCCATACCCTCCACCACCACCATCACTGCCAAAACTACTCATATCTCTGCGAGAATCCTAATGACAGATAATCATTATCTCTTTCAGTCTGATGATGTTCTACAATGGAATAAGAAGTTATTTGTAGTGTTTTGATCTGGAATGTCCCTGAAGGCCTGTATGTAAAGGTGTCTCCCTCTGAGCAGTAATACTGGGAGGTGGTAGAACCTTTAAGAGGAATGGCCCCATGGGACATTGTTAAGTAATTGCAAGCATGGCCTTTGAAGGGGAATACTAGACTCCAGTCTTCTCTCTCTCTCTGTCCCTTGTCTTGGCTGAGGTCACTGGTTTACTTTACCCCGTGCTCCCTGCTGTGAGCATCCTCACTGGAGACCCTAAAGCAACTGGACAAACAGATCATGGACTGGCACCTCCAAACCTGTAGCCAAATCAATCCTTTCTCTGTAAATCTATAATCTCGGGTGTTTTGGTATAGTGAGGAAGGCGTCACTAATGGAGTATGTGACCTTTGGGTATTGGTCTTTCCTATTCTGTATGACGCCCTTGAGATTCACTGACGCTCTTGACTAGATCCACAGCTATTTTGTTTTCCTTCTTGTAATGTGTTCTTTAAAATGTGTCGCCACGGCTTGTTTATCCATCCTTGTGTAGAGGAATATTTTATTTGTTCCTGATTTTTGGTTACTGTAATGCAATTGCTAAAATGTATATGCTTTTTTGTTTACATTTAGTTTCTTGCTTTTTCAAGGTATTGCATCTGGGAATGCAATTGCTGGCTGCATTGTAAATATATTTAGCTTTCGAAACATCAAACTTGTTTGTCAGAGTAGCTGGACAACTTCCCATCCTCAGCAACAGTTTGCAGAGAGATGTTTATTCACTCCCTCCCCTTGAGGTGGTGATGACGAGTATTCTTAAACCCTAGCTGTTTTAATAGGTATGTAGTAAGAACTCACTGTGATCTTAATTTGTTCTTCCCGAAAGGCCGAAATGATGGTTACTTTTGATTGTCAGCACAAATGGGTTACAAGCCTTTTGGCATTGGTGAAAAAAAAGTCTTCGCTGTGTCTGTAAGAAATTTACCAGTGGGGTTACCTGAGGAGAAAAGACCGTCCCTGAATGTGGACTACACCATCCTACAGACCAGGTTCTCAGAGTAAGAACTGAGTACATCAGTGTCCCCCTTTCTCTGCTGCCTAATCCTCCAAGATATGATCAAATAGCCTCCTACTGCCGCAGGAAGAAGGCACTGCCACCACTTTATTGTCCATGATGGACGGTGTCCCCTGTCACAGAAGCCAAGGTCATTTCTCCTGGTTGTTTTGTGACACCAACAGGGTTGTGGTTGATGCCGCCACATGGTCACCTCTCCCCATGGTCATTTGCTATCAGTTATCATCGGTTCATTGGCGTGTCTACCTTGCATCTCACCTTCGTCCTAAGGGCAATCTTAAGTTGCTGTTGTGTTTGGTAGTTTAAAATAGACCTCAGTTAGTTGTGTTATAGATGCACAGTTTGTGGGTATTTTGTCCCATTTTTGTCCCAGTGCATGACTTTGTCCCCCCTCTTAACAGGTTATTTGTCACTTTGATGACGTGTAGAGAGTTGGTTTGCTTCTTAAAGTGATCTGTATGTTTCGCATTATGACTAAGAAGAACCCTTCACTAACTTCCATATTCAGAGAATTCTATGCTACTTCAAAATATTTCAGAGTTGTATACTGTACATTCAAACCAACGACTCACTTGAAGCTAACTCTGTATAAGGCAAAGATTTGAAGTCGATTTTCTTTTCAGCATGTTTTCTAGTTGTTCTGGAAGTGTGTGTCAAGAGAACTATTCTTCTTCTTTTCTTTAAGTTCATCTTTTTGTCAAAAAAAAATAATAAACTGACCTTACTTGTGAGAGACTGCTTGTGACTTACTCTGTCCCACTGAGCTACACTTCTGATCCTTTGTCAATGCCATGAAGACTTCACCGTTTTATACAATAAATGTCTTCATTGGATGCATGGTTTATTTTCAAATTTAGAATGCTTTAGCTATTAGTTGCTTTTACTTTGCATATAAATTTGACTTTCATTTTATGTGTATGGGTGTGTAACCTGCAAATATGTCTATGCACCTTGTGCATGCAGTACCCAGGGAAGCCAGAAGAGGGCATCAGACTCCCCTGGAACTGGAGCTATAAACAGTTTTGAGTTGCCTTGTGGGTGCTGGGAATGGGATCCAAGTTCTATGAAAGAGCAGTCAGTGTCCTTAGCTGTTGAACCATTTCTCCAGCCCACAGATAAATTAAAAGATATTCTTTCTGTGTATCTAAAATGCACTGCTTCCATTTTCATGGAAATTGCGTCAAGCCTTTCCACCAATCTGATGAATATTAAAATCTTGAATTTTCTGATGTACAGGCACAGATTATCTCGCTGTTTGTTTGAACCCTATTTCTTTCATTGGTGTTTTGTAGTTTTGCACATTATACCTAGTATGAAAATTTTAAAGTATTTTTATTAATACTTTGAGAATTTGATTCCATGTATTTTGGTCACATTCACCCCACCTCCTTCCAGATCTGCCCCCAACTCCCTTTCCTCCCAACTTCATGTTCTCTTTATCTCATCTCTTCCTCCTTACATACCAGAAGGACTGACTTCATGGGATGCAGCCAGTCATCCTTCTAGAAGGTTCACTAAGCCTTCATCCATGATGTAACAGTTGATGGCTTCTGGGCGAGAGACAGTCGGTTTTCTTTAAGGGTGTGGTTCCTGGTAGGAGGATGGATGGCCCTACATCCCAAAGGATATGGACATTGTACACTGCATGCATATTTTGTCAGAATTCTACTAAATTGCTGATCATTTTGTAGCAACTGTAAGCGGCATCACACTTTAACCCGTATTTCCTATGTTTCATTGCTTGTACACACAGACGCGATCGGCTCAGGTCTGCCGTGATTATAACTCGTTGCAGTCGTCTTTCTGTGGGTTTTTATGTCAGAGTGTTTCTTTCTACCAACATGGAAGCTTGTCATCTTAGCAATCCATCCAGAGATGGTTCTGTGGTTAGGAACACTGACTGCTTTTTCACAGGACCTGAGTTCCACTCCCAGCAACAGCACAGCAGCTCACAGCTGTTGGTACCTCCAGTTCCAGGGGAATCTGATGCCCTCTTAGGACAAAATAAAATCCCCTTGATCTCTTTCTACTGAGCTGGTGAGAACTGAGCACAACATTGAGCATGCAGAGCAAATGCGTTTGTGCTGTTCTCTCCGCAGAAGGTTATTCTGGCCTTCTCCATCAAGTCTGATGTTAACTACAAAATTTATAAGTGCGCGTTAAGGCTCCCTGTATTCCTGTTTTCTCAGAAGTGTGTAATTTTTATGAGTGGGTGTTGCATTTTGTCAAGTGATTTTCCTGCATCAAGTAATATGACAGTCTAATTTTCATTCTTTAGCTCATAAAGTGATGAATTATGTTCGCTTTTTTTTTCAAAATGTGACCCTGGCTTCCATCTCTGTAATTAAAAGCATCTTTGACAAAAATAATTACATATATTTATTGTAGGTGTGCATACATGTGTGCTTAACCCTGTTTTTTCTCCCTACTGCTGTCTTCTCCTCCACCATGATCCAAATTTCCTTTCAATGTTTCCTTTCTACTCAGAATTTTTTTTTTTTTGCCATTCCTTTAAGATGTGTCCATCCAAATCTCCTAGTTCCTCTTCATAGATCTCCACTTCTCCTCCTTATTCAGGGAATATTTTCTGTGGATGTAGAACTTTGGTTTAGTGTTTCCTTGTTGTTCAACACTTAAAAAGTACATTGCATAACAGGTCAGACATCCATGTGAACTCACATGGACTATGACAGCGTGCATGAGACTTGCACGAGCTCAAGCAAGACCAAATCCCAGTACAGAGAAGGGGAAGTGGACACAAAGTCCTACCCCTAGCCTAGAAGCTATGTGCAATGGATAGCTGCAGGAAGAGGGAGAGTCAGTTTCCTCCCGTGCTATGACACTGAGTATATCAACCATACCCCAAGGCAGGCCTCATGCTCACAAGTAGTGGGCCAACACAAAGTGGGATTGATGGTGTTCTGTTTTCTGTTGTTGTTACTGTTTCGTTTCTCTCTGTCTCTCTTTCTGTCTCTGTCTCTCTGTCTCTCTCTCTGTCTCTCTGTCTCTCTCTCTCTCTCTCTGAGTGTCTGAGTGTGTGTGTGTGTGTGTGTGTGTGTGTGTGTGTGTGTGTGTGTGTGTGTGTGTGTGTGTATGGGGGGGTGGGGTTATTTGCTTTCATTTGGTTATTGCTTTTCTCTTTAAGAGATAAAAGAACATGAATTTAGGTAGTAAGGGAGGGGGGAATATGGCCAGAATATATGCAATCCCCCCCCAAAAAAAATTAAAACTAGTTAAGAATATAGTACTTCCCCAGGTCTCTGAGTCCCTGAGAAGCAGACTATTCCTCTCCTGACCATCTTTCTCCTGTAAGTAATATATACATACAATTTCTTGCTGGCAACATTAAAGAGTCTTCTCTCTCGCTCTGTGGAATTTATAAGTTGCTGGTGATATGTTCTGTTGTAGATATATTTATCTTGTTTGGAACTGGCTCTGTTTATTGAATTTTAGGCATAAGACCTTTGCCAAATTGGGGGAGTTCTCAGCCATTATGTCTTGGAATAGCTTTTCATCCAGATTCCCTTTGTTGTCCTCGGAGAGCGATGACATCGGTGGTGAGCGCTTTGTCCACATGGACCTGACACACTGTTTATTTCCCCATCTATTTCCTGTCTGTATTTCAGATTGGTTAACAACTTATACTTAAGGGCATTGATTCTTACCTTGGTCCCCCAAGATTCCTCTGCTTAGACAAGTCATTCCGGTTTCATTTCAGTATTTGTAACGTTTTGGCATAAAATGTCATCTGCTTCCCTCCAATCTTCTCTTTCTGTATTTTTTTTCGGAGTTGGGGACCGAACCCAGGGCCTTGCGCTTGCTAGGCAAGTGCTCCACCACTGAGCTAAATCCCCAACCCTCAATCTTCTCTTTCTTTGCTGGTGATTTCTCTTGTTTTCTGCAGCCTCTATTGGGTCTGTCGTGGTCTCTGCTCCTTACCCAGGCATTCCACAGTGCTCCCCTCTACGTTTCTGTCAGAGAGTCTGGTGTGTGTCACCTTGGAACCAGATTCTGTGGGTGACCTGTGTGTTTCATTCTAGTTGATATACCTCTGATTGATGGTGTGGTGTGGGACTTTATATTAACATCTGACCATTTGTGCTATTGTGTTAAGATTCTTAGTCTCATCAGAACTATGATTTCTACTCATTCCTCTCTGATAGCACTACTAGAGGGAATGCAGAGGACACCATATCATCGTCGTCAGTTGGAGTAGTGTTTTAGGACTTCCATTGGTCTGCACTGGCATCAAGTTGGGGACAGGAATCCTTACCACTGCTAGGCATGGCTAGCTCCTCAGCGGACCCTATTACATAGCTGCTAATGTCTGAGAGGGGAGGGGAGCCACACTTTTATCCCCGTACCACGGTCTCCATGGGCACTGCAGGTGAGATCATCACTGCTAGGCACTAGCTACTGTTTCATGTTTTCATTAGATCCTCTCTGACTCAGGGAGTCAGGAAGCTTGAAGGCTCCTGCCTCATTCCCAAGTTCCAGGAATACAATGAGCTCAACCATGCCCAACTTCATTTTGTTCTAGAGATTGAACCTGCTAGGCAGGCACTCCACCATCTCCGACCCTAAAGAGAAAAATTCTAAACACACTAATGACCTGGTAATTTACTTCTTCCCCTACTAGCTTTAACTTTTTATATTAAAATGATTACGGATGCACAGGGTTGGGAAAAATGTCTCAGTAAGCCCTCTCTACCAATTTCCCACAATACCAATTTTTTTTATACTTGTGGCTCATGTTGGCACAATAGGACAGGAGTCTTATTCAGATTTGATTGGCCAGTTGTGAACACCCTTCTGTTTGTGTATGTGATTCCCAAAAACTATACTATATCTGTAACTTTCTTAACTACTAACCATGATCACTATGTCAACAGCATTTTTACCACAAGGCTGACACCTCTCTACAGCCACCCTGCTTACCCCACTCACGACCATTTCTTTAGGTGGGTTATTTTGTGAAGATTACACAGATAGGATTTGTTTCTTAGGAAATATTTTTGAAACTTAGCATAATTCTCTTGTGATTCACCCAAGTGTGAAGTACAGTAACAGTTCACTCCTTTAATTCCTGAGCGGTGTTCTATAAACAAATGTACCATAGTTATTTAATTATTTATCCACTAAAGGATGTATAAGAAATCTCCAATTTGGGGCTATTATGAATATGTATTAGTATTTGTATGCAAGACTCTAAATGGAAAAATGCCTTCAATTCTCTGGGGTATACACCCAGAGCTCAATTGTTAGTTCATGCAGTAAGCCCAATTTCAGATTTGAAAGGAGCTGTGTAATGGTTTTTCAGAGTGGCTATGAATTGCATCTCTTAGAGGCAGGAGTGAGTTGGTTTCTGTAAATTCATTCATTTGTTTGTTTGTTTGCTTGTTTGTTTTTGGCAGAATCTCACTATGTGACATTAGTTGGCCTTCAACTCACAATGTTGACAATGCTGACCTCAAAGTCACAGAGATCCACCTGCCTTTGCCTCCCGAGTTTTGGAATTAAAGGTGTGCACCACCATACCCAAAGTCTCCTCGTTCTTGCCCAGTGATTTGTATTTACTTGTTATTGATATAATTCACTCCTTCAAAGTGGACAATTCAGTGGCTTCTAGAATGCTCACATGTGCCATGCGAGTGCTGTCTAACTAGACATTGAAGTACAGAACCCACTGGCTGCTTCTTCCTACCCTAGCCTGGCAACCATCACTCGTTAACCACTTTTAAATTTCCCAATCTTTTCAGTATTCAATTTTTTCCTACCTGAAAATAATAGAATCCGAGTATGCACAAGGGAGAGCACCCTGAAGTGGAGAAAGCTTTGACCACGGCTACTCGTTGGCTTATGTCTGTTTATGCATTGCTGTGTCCCTTGGAGTCCAGAGAAGGTTCTGGCACAAATTTCTTGCTCCATTGTCATCTCTCAGTGTAAACAAAATAAGAGATGTGCAAATAAATGAAACAATCCCAGAAGACCCTTGTGCTAATGCGTAAAATAACCCAGGATCTTGTTACAGTGGCACATTCACAGGCTCCATTCAGAAACCTGAGGAAGAGCCCCCAACTCTGGGGTCTGAGAGGATTCATTTTTGTTCGACACTACTGATATGGCCAGTCCTACATCAGTAGCACGCATTTCCTGGCAGCAGCCAGAGACCTGAGAAGGAAGAAAACTTACTCTATCCAGAGGACTTTGCTGTTAAGAGCCAAAACTAACCAGAAAGTGGGTGCTTTGATGCCAAGGGGACAGAAGTTCGAATCCTGATGTGGGAGGTCACTGACTGAAATGAACACACTGTTTGGCCTTGACACATGTCTTTGTTAAGTGGGGTGAGTAACAGCACCTGGCCCAAATTACCAACATGAGAACTAAATGAGATAAACAACATCGTGTGTGTGTGTGTGTGTGTGTGTGTTCGCGTGTGCATGCGCTCATGTGTGTGCATGTGTGTACCCTCACACATGGATATGAGTGTACACACACATCTGGACCATACCACACTAACTTCCAATATTCAAGACAGAGGATAAGACCTAAGAATCTCACTAAACTGATCTTAAAAGAATCTCCCCATACACACATCTCTGTTTAGCAGGTTCCCTTCCCCCATTCTCCTTAGATTGATCTTATTAGCATGCACAAGAATAGGCTTCTCTATGGTATTCGTGTGGACACGTATCACTGTACCCTGTCATATTTGTCATATTGCCCTCTTCTATCCTCCTGTCTCTGCCATCTCTCCTCTCGCCTTCGCTCCAAGTAGCTCACCTTCTAATTCCATGTCTTGTGTGTGTGTGCATGATTGTTACTGAGGTACTAGGGCCTGATGCAAGTTGGGTTAGTGTCCTACCACTGAGACGCATCCCTACCCACTCATTTTTTTTGACATGGGGGTCTCATTTTAATCATCAGTATGGTGTTGGACTCAATGTAGATCAGGTAGGCTTTGAATTTACAACCCCCCCCTGTCTCAACCATCCAAGTAACTTGCATAATAGGTATGCACCACCAGATCCAGCTTCTCCCCTTCATACATCAGATGGTACTTGATCTCTGTCAGAAAGCATCCAATGCCCCTGGTCTTCTAGGGCAGCTTGGCTCTTTTCTTAGGATGCACTGAAGTTCACTCCTACCTCTGTTTTGCATCTATGTTCAGATGCCCTGGAAAATATGACAAATTTATATCCACTTCACAGTGTTTCTAATTATCCAGAGTCTTACTGCAGAGTCACAAGGCCTAGAAGATGTTATAAACAAGAACAGAATGAGGAGGGGCTGCAAAGTTTCAAGGACCCTCATGTAGAAAAGGCCAAGTCCATCTTTTCCCCATTGATATTTGGCCCCTCCTCATCAGCTATGGATTCCTCTAGTAAGTATCTGGATTTCAGACTTTTAAAGTAACCTGGCTCACATGATATGTGTGTGGGCCAGTCTAATGTGGCCCATTCTGCCACCCTATTCACAGCATCATAGCACCAATTGCTTGGTTCTAAGGATGTACCATATGAGATGTGTGCACAGAGAAAAAATTGGCCTACAAATGTTAAAATGTCCTTTTGCTGTTGCCTCCTTTAATGAGACACGCTGACCTTAATGGCACACTCTGGTGTCAGCTCCCAGTACTACCCATTTCCTGAGCTTGTCTTCTCCTTGTGCTACATTAAGAGAAGTGGAAAAACAGTGGATTAAGCAGATGACTAATGGGGATGTTTCTCCAGGTCTGAGTGTTTGGTGAAGCTCTGGACGAAAATAACTTGTGCAGACAGCCACAGGAGCCACTTACTATGAGTACGAGTTAAACAAAAATAAAAAGCTGAAAAACAAAGACACAAAGAAAAATAAAATCTCACAGCCTTAAGTGTTGGCATATTCCTTTGATAATAAAGTAGCCAAGGGGGAGCACACACCAGCTGCCATTTTTGCAGCTTTGCATAGCAGCAGAGTTCATACATTTGCAACCACACTGTCCAAATCTTACCATTGCTTGGTATCATTATAAGGTCATATGCAAGCTTCTGGGACTCTAGTCTGTGTTTGTAAAACACAGGAGATGTATACCTTCCTAGACTTTTCAGGTGTCCTGAGGTAATATGTCCTGCATCATGTTCCATAGATAGCAATGAATATGGCCAGCAAAAAGACACCAGTGGGTTCATGTCCCAGGCTGATCTTGGGATGATGTTCTGGATGTTTCTCTCAGGATATGCCTCCTGAAACCACTTAATGAAGTGGACAGTTAGCTGCAGAAGTCAGTGTAGTTCAGAGGTGGCCAGGGACTGACAGGGTTTCTCCAGGTGGAGGCTGACATCTTTAATGAAATACACTGATCTTAATGGCACACCTTGCCTCGAATGTCAGCTCTCAACACAACCTACTTCCTAAGCCCCTCTCTTCCTTGTGCTGCACTAAGAGAAATAACAGTGGATTACACAAGTGACTGGTAGGGATGTTTCTCCAGGCCTGAGCATTTGGTGAAACTCTAGAATAAAACAACTTGAACAAATGGCTATGGGAGAGGGTGAACTCAAGGTTGGGACCAAGACACGTTCATCTTGTTCATACCCAGGCTTAGGGGATAAAGGAAGGAAGGAAGTGCTTGGCTACATCTTAACTCCAGCCTTTCACTTTGGCAAAACCAAGAGACTTTGAGGGAGAAAGGTGAGATCTGAATCACAGCATTTTTAAAGGGAGCCCCCATCTGGATATGTCAGAACCAAAAAGAAAGAAAGAAGGTGGGGGGAGGGGAAAGTGAAAGAAGAGTTCATATTTCCACTTCACAATCATTATTAAACAACTTCCGCTGCAAAGGCAGAGAAAGAGAAAATAAACAATTCTGTAACTTACCCAGTTGTGCAAAGTGCTCCGCAGTAAAAACAAAGGAAGATACAGCGCCAATAAGCTGGCTAGAACAACTCAGGAGACGCTCTGCAAGCCAGGCTTCTAGTGTCTAGGCAGAGAAGACCTTAAACAAAAAGCTGCATCTGGAGGTGGGTTGTGTGCTCCAGGTGCACCCCAGAGAGGATCATCAGCAGAGAGGCCAAAGAAAAGCCCCGCAGAAGCAAACTGCAAAACCCCAAGCGGGTACCCTACCGCAGAAGCCCATGCCGAGCACTGTCCAGGGTCCTGATAAAGGGAACCTGGCTGCAGAGTAATGTGATCCCCGAGGACTAGAGCAGAGGGCAGATGAGGCTCTGTCACAATGGTCCTGCCATCATCCAGACCATAAGTACCACCATCTGTTAATTCTCTAATAGGATTTCACAAATTTTAATGGCACGCACCCTGCTCAGGTTGGCCCAAGTAAAGAGACCCTTCATTTTACCAGTTAACTGAAAGACTGGAAGCAAAGAACACATTAACCCAAGACAGCCCTGTCAGATCTCAGGTGGTCATGTCTATAGTTTCTGCCTTCCCTGCTCTCTAGAATCCAGAGCACCGGAGGTGATTCCCACACTGAATCATGAATCCAGTTGTAGCAAGGCAGTGGCTTACTGCCCTCCTGGGGAACTCTGTAGTTGGAAGCTTGGTAAGAGAGCTGATGCTTGTGACCATCTGCACAACATGGTTTGACTCTATTCCACCGCTAACTTTTGCTCCAAGGCAATGGGGGCCCCATGTGTTTCTTAGCAGCATAGCTTCAGTGTCCAAAGGAAACCCACCATGGTTGTGTATAAGAGTCACAATTGACTCTTATACACAACTTATACACAACTGACGCCGCCCAGGAATTCTCACCCCTGATCTCGCCTTCATAACTTTTTTTCACGTTTGAAATTACTTCAAATTAAACAAACAAACAAACAAAAAAGCAGATAATGCTAGCAGGGGAAGAGGAGGAGGAGGAGGAGGAGGAGGAGAAAGATCGAGAGAAAGAAAAGGAGTAAAGTAAAAAGAAAGGGAGAAAGAAAGGAAGAAAGAAAGGAAGAAAGAAAGAAAGAAAGAAAGAAAGAAAGAAAGAAAGAAAGAAAGAAAGAAAAAGTCAAAGCAACACTGGCTGCCTTCCGTTACCGCTGTCACTCCTTGCCCTGTCTCCAGCCCCCAAAGCTCTGGATGCTTCACAAGATCCTCCGCAGTAAGTGTCTGGCAGCACCCGAGTGAGGAGGATGCTGACTGCCAGGCTCTCCAAGAGCCCCCGCCATCAGCCAGCTTCCCCTGTCGGTGCCAGCACCTCAGCAAGGCAATTGAAGGATTTTATTATAATGGCACTTTGCGGAGCTCACTCAACCCGTCAAAATAATTGTTTGACTTAATGTGAAATCTGAGCTTCGCAGCTGCATGAGGCAGTCCTCCTCGGGATCGTGGGGCTGGCTGCTGGCACTGCCGGTGCGCATTTCAGAGTCTGGAATTAACAGCAGTTTCGAAGCCTCCCTAATTAGTTACAGTGCTGCCCGAGGTGTCATCTTACTTTATTTTATTTTATTTTTTTATGAGCCAAATAACATATTGCCGCTTAAGTTTCTGGAAGACAGGGAGCTATAAATAAAACTACAATTTACTTAAGTCTATCACACAGATATACCCAGTTCAGAAGTTACTTTTTCTTTGACTAATGAGATAAAAACTTTGTCTGCAGAGCGTGTGTGGGAATGTGAACATCACAGCCCTGCAGGGAGGAAGGAATTCTCCAAAGGCCAGGGAGACTGTGCAGCTGAGGAAGGATCTGCTTGTCATAGGCGCAAGGGCTAGTCTGCAGCTCCCACATAAGCCCATGCTCTGTGCCTCCTGCCCAGGAGACCACAGGCTTCTCCCTTCCTGTCCCGGGCCTTGGTTTCCCTGTGTCCACTGAGAGAGATAGTGCACATACTGCTTCTCTTGCTTTGAGAACACTGAGACACCGTAGGCAGTCCAAATGGTTCACACCAGTGATTGGAGGTGTGATGTCATGGTTAAGGGGTTGAACTCGGGGTCAGACAGTTTGATTCCACACTTGTCATTCGTTACTACATACTACCTCAAGAAAATCTCTCAGCCTGCTTCCCACGTCTTCACCTGGTGGAAACTATGTAGACATCCCGGGTGGTTTACACACCAAATTGACTATTTCTTATGAGAAAGAACACAGTCTTGTTTGTTACAGAATGGTTAGAACCAGAGGTCCAACTGGGCAGTCAACTAAGCCAGACATGGAAAGACGGGAACCACATGTTCTCTCTCATACTTGGATGCTAAAAGAGAAACAAATCCAATCTGGTTCATAGAGGCTAGGAAGGGTAGCGAAAGGAAGGTAGAGAGACGTTGGAACTGATCAGAGCATCCTGTATTGTATGTGGGGATATCAAATTCAATGCCAGATGTAATATTTATAATTAATGTGCTAATCAGGAAATTAAAACTAAACAGGCTATAGTTATATCTCAGTGGTAATTTGTGTAGCAATCACAGGTCCTAGGTTCAATCCCCAAACCACCTAAAAAGGTAATAGCAAATAAATTAAATTAATAAGCAAAGAACTACATAAGCTTAACCAGTATAGTCAAATTGCTTGTGACTTAGAGAGAGAATGGGGCAGCCCCTCCCCACATGTTATGCAGCATGCATCTTGAACAGGCTGCACGGACCTTCAGAGTAATAATGCCTATGGCTCACCTGCCACCAAGGTGTGCGAGCCCCCAAAGGCTACATTTCTCAAGCAGATCTCTGTTCTACTCATAATACTAACATGTGTAGTGCAATTAGTAAAATATGCAGTGCAAAAAAATATGGGGTATGATTAGAAGAAAAGATCAAAGCACTAATCTATAGGGAAAAACCCTGTGTACAGAATGTATTCAAGGCCCATGCCCTGCTGGCCTCAAGAACTGTGCCGCCAAGCTCTGGGGTTAGCAGGGCCAACTTTGAAGGCGCTCTTCTACCAAGGAGCTGGTTGCACTTGGGAAGTCCCTTCTCTTCTCTGAGCCTGAATTCTCTGCATTCCCCAAATGCAGCTGTGGTAGGTGCAGTTGAGGGTGAAATAAAGGTTTGCACACTGAGGGCTCGATATGATGTCTGTCGCACCCTCCATGTACCACACATGTTATTAGGTTATTCATACCACAGCTTCACCAAACACAAAAGATCAGAGAGGTGCAGGGGAGAGAGCTCAGGAGAAGGGTTGGATCCTTCTGCAACAACAAGTACTCGGCTCCTGCCTGGTGCTCCCCAGCACGAGTGCTCCTGCCTGGTGCTCCCAGCAAGGGAGAAGAATGTTGCTGGCTACTATTCCAACATGGTTCATCGCTGTAGACTCTAACCGTGTGTGAAGTAGAGCCTGATGAGAGAAGGCATGTGGGGAGCTGGCAACTGCTCCTGGGTCCTAATAGATGGATGGTGGCTGGAGGAGCTCCTGGCTGGCTGCAAGCTGCCCCGATACATTTCAGGACCCTGCCTTAGGAAGACTAAGCAGGAAAGCATGCTTTCTCCTCTAGTTGGTCCCCGTCCCCCTGCTACACTATTGCCAGAAAGAGAAAAGAATCTGCATGGAACAAAGGCGACTGGAAAACGCATCTCTCCACTCCAAGGCTTCAGTGCAGAAGGTAACAACCGAGAGGCTCCAGACAGCAAAGAATGATTATCTCAGCATCCAGGGGCCAAGGACGCATCATGACCTGCAGCTCTTAGCACCCAGCAAAACCTCCTCACTCCTACCATGGTATGTGTTTTCTTTCGGCCCAAAATGCCTTCCATGCATCTAATCTAAATCTTCTGTGTGGCAAATGGAATCCGTTTCTCCCCAGATCTCAGGAACTCTGAGCAGTCTCTACTTATTCATGCAGAGTGAAAATAAGGATCACATTGCCAAAGCCTGCTAGCATGTGTCAGCCTGCCAGGAGCCGTTTTGAAGGGGCTACCCACTCCTCTGGCTGTCTAATAGTCCTCTTAGGGATGAAAAATATCCTAAGTCACTGTAAAAAAAAGTGTCCACAAAGGCATCATGGAGCCCGGCATCATGCCTGGAGAGGCCAGCAGCAGCCAGAGACAGAGAGTGGAGCTTAACTTCTCTATGCAGACAGAAGCATTGCTGGTCTGATAGCACCCCTCACAGCTTCTCGCCTACCACACATCTGGCCGGTCAGTGTCATTTATACACAGAGAATTTGTTCTATTCGGGTACCATTTTGGAAGTCCGGGGTGCCAGCAATAAAGCAAAGAATAAGAAACAAAACCGGGGGTCTGGAAAGATGGTTCTGTAATTTAGAGCATTTGCTGCTCTTACAGAGGATCCAGCAGTGGCCATGTAGAACACAGGCAGCCATGCATGCTGAAACCAACTCACCTAGAAAGGAGCTCAGCAAGAATTTTAAAGAAAACAGCTCATCCACCACTGTTCTGCCACAACATCCGGAAAAGGAAGGTCGTTTCACCCCATTTTATAAGGTAACTGGGGCCATGGCAGGCTGTGGAGTCATACAGCTCCTAGACTAGTCCAGCTGTTGTTCTAGCTCTCTCCTGTATATATGAGTTTGCTAAGGCTTCCATAACCACAGGATGGGCAGTGTTAACGAGGGAAAGTAATGACCTCCTGCCTCAGGGCTAGACGACCAGAGAGGCAGCATTCGTTAACTTCTGCAGCTCATCTCCCTCATTTGCTGGTGGCCACTTTCTTGTTATGGTCTCACCTGTTCCATTTGTCAGTGTGCACACAACATGCTCCCTGTGTGTCCAAATATTGGATATTGGACGAAGGCCTATACTGACAGCCTCATTCTCACTTAATTGTCTCCATGAGAACCTGATCCTCCATCAGTCACCTTCTGAGATGTCAGGGCTCCAACCCATGCATTTCAGGGTGATATATTCCAGCCCATTGTGCTCCACCATTGAACCAATGTCCTACGCACACATGCAAGGTACAGACTATCATACCAATGCCCATGCTGAATGACACCAGCTCTGAGTAGACGATCGCACTGTCTGAGTCAGGCGTGGCTGAGACTCCAGGTGTGGTTCACTCAGAGGCAGAGTTCCTGTGTGGCCATGGACAGTGAAACCTTGAAAGTGCCACAGACCCAAAATACAAGATGGCACGGGGGACTCAGTGCAGATGCTTGACAGTAAAAGTGGGGGAGGGGAGAAAAGTCCATCGTCCTGTGTTAGGCAGGACTTTCAGGAAACAGAACCAAAGAAATGAATGTGTGTTAAGAAAGGGAGTCAGTAGGTTGGCTCATGCCATGGGGGATGGAGGGACCAACAATGGCTGTCTATATGATGGAGAAGCTGAGAGCTGACACTGACATCGCTGTCATCCCAGTGTGGCACTGAAGTCCCAGGAAACCCCCACAGAGTTACTGATATCAAGCCCACACTGAAGCATTGAGTCAGTTGGAATCTAATGTCAGTGGAGGGCAGCAGCAGCATCAACAGACAGAAGAAGAAAGAAGCAGCAAGAACACATTGGCTTTACCTCAGAGTCCACTGCATCAGGACCACCCACCAGAAGGTGCCACCTACTTGGCACGCAGGTCTCTCTCCTCAGTTAATCCTTTCTGGAAACATGCTCGAAGATGTACCTAAAAGCTTGTCTTCTTGTGATTCTAAATCAAAACGATCTGTCAATTAAGACTAACCTTCACGGGACTGGACCAAAGCTGGGCCATCAAGATGTCACCCTTGTCATCTGGAACTGAGGATGAAGTCATTCTCCCTTTGAGGTCCCTGTCCACTAGAGTCCCAGAGACAGAGCAGCTTTCCTTCATTTCACCCCACTCTGAGTCTTCTGTCCAAACTGGGGGATCACTACTGAGACCCTTCGATGGAACCTGTGACTCGCTTGGTCCAGCCTTTTATATTTAGCAACATGACAGCTGAGAATGTTCCAGACCTTGACATTTGGGTCTTTCTTGCACATCCTTCTCCCCTCTCATCCTTTGCCTTAAGCTATGCAGAGGAAGCAGAATGGCCATGGTCTGCCTCAACCCTTCAACTTTCTGGCATCTTTGGTGAATGTCAAATCCTCCATGAAGCGGCAAACACAGCCCACCCTTTCCTCATGTGCCCACTGGCTTTCTAAATCTCTACCCCAGACCTTGCCTGAAGTAACCTTGACATCTTTTCTTTTTATTTTTATTTTGACCAAGGGTCTCAGCATGATTTGGGTGTTTTTTCTAGAATGTATGTCAAAATTCCTCCAGCCCCCAACTCAAACACAACTCCAAAGCCATTTTACATTTTGAAATACTTGTTACATCACCTCCTAACTTCTCAGTACTCATGTCTAAATTCTTGTTAGGCATCCCTAACAACATATCACAGACAGAAATCGAGCTGAGAAGAGGAGTCAGCAGGTAAGAGTGCCTAACAAACAACTTGAGGGAGGTTATGAGTTCAAATCCCCATCACCTACATAAAAATTGTCCATGGCCAGACAAACACCTATAAACGTGCACAGTGCGAGACAGGAACAGCTGAATTGAGGAGTGAGAGTAGGGCTGGTTGGTTGCCAGCCTAGCTCCAGATGGCATTCAAGACCCTATCTCATAGAAATAAGGGCTGGAGAGATATCTCAGTGGTTAAGAGCACTGACTGCTCTTCCAGAGGTCCTGAGTTCAATTCCCAGCAACCACATGGTGGCTCACAACCATCTGTAATGAGATCTGATGCTGTCTTCTAGCGTGTCTAAGACAGCTACAGTGTACTCATATACATCAAAAATAAATCCTTTTTTAAAAAGAAATAAGACAGAAAATAATAGAATAGGCATTTGATATTTTCCTTTAGCCTCTATGTGCACAAGTAAACATCTCACACATATATGCATGTGTACACTACACATACACACATGTATACACCACACACATGTATGTATACATTACATACATATACCACACACATATGCATACACTGCATACACATATGTACATACTATATTCATATGCATATACCACACACAAACACACACACACACACACACACACACACACACTCACATGCATGTGCAAAAGCAAACAGTGATCTTCTCATGGTTCCGTATTCTGGAATTGCTGTCAGGCAGGCTTAGTTTCTCATGAGGCTCTAGCTGGCCATCTACCCCCAAATTCTTATGTGGCCTTTCTTCCTTGTGGGCATCTCCTGTGTCTCTGTACCCTGATTTCTCTTTTCATAGAGACAGTAGTCTACTCAGATGGGGCTTCAAGCTAATGAACACATTTTAGTCGAGCAATTTCTTGTTAAGTCTTCTTGTCCAAGTTGAAGAGCGTGCTGAGTGCTGTGAGCACTGTGGTGAAGGCTGCAGAGAGGGAGGGAATTTCAGGAGACAGGCCTGTCAGCCATGCTTCCTTCCTTTCTCTTTCCTTCCTTCTTTTCCTCTTTCTATTTTCTTTCCTTGGCCTCATCCTCCTCTTTGTCCTCCTCTGTCTCTGCCTGCCTTTTTATTTCTCTTTGTCCTTGTCTGCCAGTCTCTGTCTCTGTCATTCTTCCTCCCTTCCCCTCCCTTTCCCCTTTGCCCCCCACCACCTCCATTTCCCATTCCTCCCTTCAAACCAGCTATAAAATCGGGGAGTCACAGCGGCCTTTGAAGACAAGGTGCATTTCTCCAGGACACCTCACATGTATGCTCACCTTCAGACCAGAATCACAGCCTGAGGAGAAGAAAGGGGTGGGCATTGAAGGGGAAAAGGATACATTCATTCCCGATCCTTTGGCCATATAATTCTTTCTTTCTTCCTCACTGTATTAGTCTCGCTGTCATTTTAATAAAGTGACTCGAGGTTATGAGAGAAAAGAAGTCACCATCTCATGTCCTTTGAGCTCCCCGAGGGATTATGGGATTTTACATAATTAAATATGAGCCGTGTAATATCCCTCCCTCCTGCCTAGGCAGACTGTCTATCATTCTCTCGCTGTTTCTCAGCACCTATTTCAAAGTGGAAAATGCGATTCGGTATGAAAATTGCCTCTTCCTATACCTTCCACCCCTTGCCCCAAGTTTCTTCCACCCACATCCTACTGCTATTCTGTGCTGCTCAGCCCCAGGTCCAACCACCTGCCTCTGAACCCATAGCCCCTCAGCTGAGACCTGGGTTTGGGAAGGCAGGCTACCTGGGTTCAACATCATGTATCCAAGCCTCAGCTGCTCTGTGAAATTTGGGATAAACTTGAACCATTTTCTTGACTATTTCTCTCATGCAATGGTATTAAAAGTCCTGGGATGGCTGGTACTAAAGCACGTTAGCAATTAGGAAATGCTTTGCAGATCTTACCAATGGGCATGGTAAGAGTAGTGGTGCTGAGGGGTGACAGTTACCCTTGGGAACTCATCATGTCAGGGGCTGCTGGCTACTCTTCCCCAAAGACATCCTTCTGCTCCTCAGTGTCACTTGGGGGACCCTGAAGTAACCTTGAAGAAAGCCTTGGGGCAGATGATATGAGAAGAGGTGGTACAGATAAACTCGGGAATCAGCCTTCACTGTCTGGGCAAGAGTAAAAGAATGAAGCAGACCAAATATTTATTCTTTTAAAAAAAATTAGGGCACATAGGCATTAGAGATTATCTTTCGAACCCCACCTTACAGAAGTGTGACCCTGCTAAGGGAGATGCCCTATAAGCAGAGTACCCCAGCACTCAGAGAAAACTCTGGGGTTTGCTCCTACAGCAGATGCCTGTGTTGAGCTGACAGTCCCTCTGGCTGAGGGCTCCCTGAAGACAGCTCCAAAAGTGGGAATCATCCTTCTGTTCCTTCTCCAGCCACACCAAGATGCTTCAAGCACCCTCAACCAAGTGGAAAGTGTCTGTGCATTCACACCCCAGAGCTCCCTAGGAGGAGCACCTGTGCTTCCCTGTCACCTGGGGAAATTGTCACAGAGGGTTTCCCAGCGGACCCTTTGTCCACTGTACAGTTAGCAGCTTTCTGACACTTGTATGGCTGGTCTCTTCCTATTTCTGTCTCACTTTCCTTTTGCTCCCAGTGTTCCTGGGATCTGCCAGCCATGTGAACCAGCTTCCGAAGCCTTGCCTCGGGATCTGCTTCTGGGACTCAGACTGACACAGCAGCTATTCAACCCTCTGAAAATAGCCCTCTTCAATACCCACAACAGCCAATTAGCCTATTTCATCTTGCATACCTTCAGCAATAGGGAGTTTATCACATCCCGAGTTAGCCCAATCCTTTCTTAGACTGCTTTGATCATTACAAATTAGACTACAATTTCTGCCTTTATGATCATCAGCCATCCATCTCAGTTCTGCAGCCGTCAGCAGGTCTTGTATGACATCACTCCAACTCTCTTCGGTACCATGGTCCTCCTCTTGGTCAATAGCTGGTTTTCAATGCAGTAATGAAGCAGATACAAGATACAAGCAGATATGGCCTGATAAGAGCAGGACGACAGCAGCAGCAGAAAGAGGAGGAGGGGGGAGAAGGAGGAGGAGGAAGAGGAGAAGGAGGAGGAAGAGAGGGATAATCCCTCCTTTGTCCTGCATCTACACATTTCTTTAGTGTTACCTACCTTGGATTTGTTTCATCTGAGAATATGACAGACTCCAAGTAGGAGTCTTTGAACATGTGGTCAATCATAGATGGTCAGAGCCAGCATAGCCTGGAATGCCCATCAGTTCTAGGACCTGTAAAAGGAAAGGAAGCAAGTCATGGTCTGCAGCATGATCTGTATCCAAAGCACAGACAGTCCTCCTGGAATCATTAGAAGTGATATCTCCACCAAGCTGTACCCATTCCCCCATTTCACCTCTCTCTCTCTCTCTCTCTCTCTCTCTCTCTCTCTCTCTCTCTCCTCCCTCCCTCCTCCCTCCCTTATACTTTCTGGGTTCTGTAACCACCTTGTATCCTCTACTTTTCAATCAAGGTTTCAGCTTCCACATAGAACTGAGAACATGCAGTATTTGTCTTTCTCTGCCTGGCTTATTTCATTTAACTCAATGCCCTCCAGGCCCATACTTGTCACTGCAAATGACAGAACTTCATTACTTTTATAGTTGAATAATGTCCCATTGTGTACAATACTGTGAACATTAAGTCTTTAGGAAGAAATAGAGGATGAGAATCAAGATGACCTCCAATGCTTGGAGAGCTTCATGTAACCTGGGAGGCAGAGTCTCTCTCTAATCTAACTACATGGTGATCTGAATACAGGAGAATGTGGACTACGGGATTCAAGATGGCGATTGTGTAGTTAAGGCTAGGAAGGATAGTAAGATAGGGACTGTGTAGCTAAAGATACGAAGGCAAAAGGGGGTTAAAGGAAGAATGGGGAAGTTTGCTGTTTTTTGAAACTGCAGTCTTGTTTCCTTTTGAAACCACCAGGTATTGGGAGTCAGGGTCAGCTGCTTTTCCTCAGCAGCTCTGAGCTCCGTTTTGGGCCTTTGCTTTGGGGGTGGAGTTCTTTACATGCTTCATCTCATTTATCTGCTCTTCCACCAATGGACACAGCTTGGGTCCATATCTTGTCTATTATAATTCTGCAGTAAACACGAGTGTACCTATGATATTGACATGCTGATTTCATTCCCTTTGAATGCATCCCATGTGGGAGTTGCCGCTAGACTTCAACATGTCTGCTTTTCATCTTCCCTGACAGCTCAAGGTAGGAAGCCCACTGTATAGTTGGACCTGAGTCACATCTTTTTATGTCTCTAAGTTCAGTATCAAGACCAAAAGTTAAAAACCCTATAACAGACAGGCTTTCTTCCCTTTTCTTCCAGAATGATAAACTAGGGTTTCTTTACTTCTCACTTGTATTTTCTCACAGAGAAACTCACTGGTAAAAAAATCAAAATAGTTGCCGTATAAGATATAAGGATACAGGACTAGGATCATCGGTGAGTCCTGCTCAAACCTGCCAAGGGCAGAAAGTAAAAATAGGAATGTACCTTTCTTGACTCTCTTGCAGCTAGGATTTAACCATGTCATTCCATTTTGATTGATGGTTCATAAGGGAACACCAGCTAGTGGTCACCAGAGACCTTGATTCTCGCAGAGAAAAAGAAACAAAGACAGGTACAGAGACAGGACAGAAAGAGGAATATGCTAGAATCATCATTGATCCTCCCCTCTCCCACATTAGAACAAATATGGACAAGGACCTGAATGCTCCTTTCCGGTCCTGAAAGGAGACATGGTTAATACACTAAACATGGTGCAGCAGAAACATGCAAAACCCTGAGTCCTGAGTGTCGCTGATGAGTTGCATCTCTTTTTCCAGATATGAAAGAAAAGAGTAAACTTCCCTAATGCTAGGTCACTCTTATTCCTTACAGATAAAAACATTCTGAGAGACCAAATCTTTTAAGTCTGGACTCCATTTTAGAGAACTTGATCTAAGTTTGAACTTGGGTAAATTAACAGGCTGCTTAGCATCATTTTCCAAGTTACTTCCCCAGCCCCAACAAATCCGAGCCTAGGTCCAGTTTCTAGGCTAACCCCAACAAGACTTGACTCTTCAGGTTAATCTTTCCCAACAAATCCATCATCTCCAGGTTAATCCCCAACAAGTTTGGCCCCTGCCTAACAACGACCAATGCAGAGGGAAGCAGAAGTTAAGTTTATGGTTTGACTTCCAGCACCAGTCAATTGTGCTAAAGGCTACAGTAGCTCTCCAATTAGATGCTTGCCAGGCCACACACACACACACACACACACACACACACACACACACACACACACTACAAAACTATAAACAAACAGAAAAAACCTACAAGAGATAGATCAGTTGTCCAGTTCTCAACACATGAATGTACTATATATTAAATATTTCATGTGTATTAACTAGTTTTATTTTTACTTAATCATTTGAGAAGAAAATTATAAAGCCAATGAGAAATTAATATTTTTCCTCCCCCTTCCCACGGTATCACTTCTTCTGCTTAAATAGAGCCTAATTTTGCTCCAGGTCCGACTGTGGACATACACCATCCACCACCAAGCACAGTGCAGAATCCTTGGACAGATGTTTCCACCAAGGTTGTTGCCCCAACCTTAAATCTCTAAGATCAGCTTAGAAATGAGGTAGTAAAATTATAGGCTGACAGAAGTCAGAGTTTATTCTGCCTTCATTACCTAAGCAACTCACTTCATGACGCACAGCTACTGCGAAACCAAAGCTGTGATGCACGCCCAGGTTCTGTTAGACTTTTAGACCCTTGATTTGCATCTCTCTACCTGTGTCCAAGAAGTTGAAAGGCTGATGGTATTCATGGACCTGAGAAAATGGAAGAAAATCAAGATGCTCACATTGTGTGAAGATTCTCTGGTAGAGCTGGTAATTTCCAGGAGTGCCAGCATGTAACCCCCAACACACGGAGGCTCAGAGCCGCCTGGTGTTTTTCACATCCTGATATATGTGGAGCGAAATGCCAGAGCAGAACATGATGAACACTCCTGAGAGACTGATTGCCCTCAGGACATGCTGTGCATCAGAGCAATGACAGGGCCCTGGTGAAGTGCTACAGGGAGGCTGGCTTGACCCTGCTCTTTAAACACACTGTCCTCTACACTGAGAAGCAAGCAACAATTTCCAGACGTACCAACGGCTGGTGCAGGACACAGGAGGAGGCTCGGTTTCTGGATGAGCCAGGAGATGCTAATATTTCTGAGGTCACATTAATTTCCCTCCATTTACACAAACTGTGGCCACTGCCTTGGAGTGTTCATGCTCCACGAGAACCTGGGATCACAAAGTGAAGAGATGGTCCCACAGAGTATGTCCCCTGGTGCTCCAGTGTTTGTGCCTCTCCTCATTCAGGTATATGGGGAGGTGGGAAGGGGAAGGATTATGCATTTGCAATGGCACAGCCTTGTAACTGACACCAATATCAGCAACCAGCACTATATAAACACCATTGCAGGCACTTTGTCCAGGAATGGATGGGTTTTAGGCCACTCAATTCCCACACTAACCCAGAGAAAAAAGACCCACGATTTATCCAAACACCTCAGACTTAGCAGAGCTACGAATTCTCCTATGTCAGCTCATCCAACTTCAAACTCCGTTATGCTTTTATTGTTAAACATTGAAAAAAATCCCCAGGGAGAAAAAACTCATATAACATGCTGAAAAAAAATCAGATGGAAAAAAATCTACACCTCAAATGACCTCAATTATTTTTACGGAGAGGTGGGAGAAGACTAAATCTGAATGGGATACGCAGTGCCCGCTGCTGAGGTCTTTGGAGATTCTGTGGAAGGTTTTTATTTTCCTTTACACACTTCTGTGATTTTTTTTTTCTCTTCTACAATGAGTACACATTACTGGGTTCTTAAATAATAAGCACACATTCTCTTTTATTGAAAATAGATTCTTCTCTCGTATGATACATTCTGACCTCTGTTTCTCTTCCTTCCACCCGTCCCAGCTCCCCATTCGCTCCCCTCTCCCCCAGATCCGTGCCCCTTCTGTTGCCCTGAAGAAAATAATAAGCCTCCAAGAGACAACAACCAAACATGACAAACAAGATACATGCAGGCCCTGTGCTTGATGCTTCAGTCTGTGTGAGCGCATGTGAACCCTGCTTGGTTGACTCAGTGTTCTCCTGGTGTCCTCCATGCCTTTAAATCTTAAAGTCTTACCCCTCTTCCTCTGGGTTTGGAAATCAAGAACTGTGCATTTTTAAGCACACAGCATGAGTTACAGACAACCAAAGCTTACAATGTCAGTAAACCCAGGAGAAGAGGAGATCAGTTGTATACCAATCCTACTATGTGTTAGATGTTTAAAATACATTACAGCAGTTCTGCCAGTCCTACTATGTGTCAGATGTTTAAAATACATTATGGCAATCCTGCCTGTCAGTGGTCCCCAGAAAAAAAGGATTTGCTTTCTGACATCAGAAAAGAAAGTTCAGAATGGTTAAGACTGCACAGTTATGAATTTCGGGGAAAAAAAAGACATTTGGATTTAACATCCATGACCTTTCCTCTACATAGTTCTTCAATGAATCCCACTGGGCCAGAATTCATGATTTCCCTTTAATGGTATATTTTTCCATTCCTGTGAATATGTGGGGTCCTTGAATTTTACCCCAAATCAGATCTACACCTCCTCACCACTAGGAGATACTGGAAAAAGGAATCAGGGTGCTAATTGTTGAATACCCACTTTTGCAATCCTATTCCCTAGAGGAGAACTTTCTCATGGGCTTGTTTACAAACCTCTGTAAACATCCGCTCCATGTCCCAGATTCTCTCTGCCAAGCCCATTTGAGACCAGTCTAATGGGACAAGAAAAGTAATAAGAACGATCAGTAGCTAGTCTGCCCCAAATAACCAGACTATAAAGAGAACACTGTCTTTTATATTCCTACTATGGAAAGTTCCAGTGTGGACAAAGAGATAGTTTACCATATGGACCACTCTTCCTCAGGAGCTAGCATCATGCCTTATGTTTATATTTATTTTATCCACATTTTTCACCAGATTATTTTAAGGCAAATCCAGACCCTATGCCATTTGAACTTAATACTTCAATGTATGTTATTTATAAATGAACATTTTATGCCTACATATGATGTTTATCCCACTCTCACAAAATGCTAATGTCATGCAATACTCTATTTAAGCATATGGGGTAATATAGACAGAGATGTGGGTGACAGTTTTTTTCAACAAAAGTTAATACAATACAAGGTTCATCCATTGTATTGGGGTTTTTGTGTTTTCCACATACCTGTAAATGAAAACATACTTTGGGTTCAAGAATAATATAGGTCAACATCAAAACTGAACGTTTTTTGAGAGTGGAAAAGGCCACTATTAATAAACTACAAGGACAAACTATCTCTAAGCTGCAGCTGTCTGGGGGACAATGTGTGGAGACACCCTGCCCTTCAGCCCACTGACTCATTAGAGCTCTGTCAGGTGCCTGGTGAAGTGAGGCTCAATCTCAGGCTTGTGTGGTTGCTTCTTTATGGGGCTGTTCAGTGCCCTTCTACCCTTCAACTTCCCATAAATGAAACTTCCAATAGGAAGCTCTCAGGCTGACCTGCATACGGTTCTAAATGAGAGCTGTTTTGCTGTATCAGCTCCTCCCTACTATGTAGTGCAAAATTGTTGACTTCATAGGAGAACATCAGTTTTTGCTTCTTGAATGTTAAAAATTGGTGTCCCATTTGGGAGAAGTGAGTAATTAATAGTGCCTTAGCCACAAAAACTGCCATGACTTAGACTCTCATATTGCTTCTTAACATCTCTTGCTATGGCCCTTCATTCATGGCCTCTAAGCTCCCCTTGGGGACCAGTAAAGGGGGCAATAGAGCCCTACTAATAAGATAATCTAAGCACTTGGGAGGCAGAGGTAGTCAGATCACTGTGATTTCAAGGCCAGTCTGGACTACAGAGTGAGTTCCAGGACAGCCAAAGAAACTCTGTCTCAGAAACAGCACATTTTTGGGTTCATACTTACTGGCTATTAACTTGGGAATGCCATGAACCTTGATGGGATATCCTCTGAATAAAGTGAAGAGAATGATAAAGAGTGGGCAAGTCGGGTGATGACTAACAGAGCAGAGAGCCACATCTCATACCTAGGATGCTCTCTGTCGATGATAGTCTCAGCAAATGATAACCTTGCCCTCACAAGCTGCAGGTAGAAGATCTTGTCACAACTACTACCTGGCCTCTGCTGGGGAGCCTGGGCTACTGACAGGGTCCACAGACTTCAGTGAGAAGTTCAATGATAAGAAATAAAGATATAGAAGTCACACAAATACACAAGCACACACATATGTTTATACACAAATATATGCATGAACACAGCATAAACACATACACATACATATACACATATGTAGAATACACTGCATAAACATATATAATCATGCATGTATACACATTCATGTATACATATATAACAAAACCACATACACACATACAAACACATACACGTGTGCACATATATACATACATATAAACATACATACACATATGCATGAACGCATGCATACTCACATACATACATATTGTGTTGGCTAGTCTTTGTCAACTTGACACAAACCTATATCTGATAAGAGAGAATCTTTTTTTTTTCTTTGCTTTGGTTTGGTATCTCTATTTCTTATTACTTTTCTTATTTTGAGATTATAATATAAACGTCATTTCCCCTCCTCTCTCCTCCCTCCAAGTCCTCTCTCCTTGCTCTCTTTCAAAGTCATGGTCCCTTCTTTCATTAATTGTTTTTACATTCACACACATACATACAGAGAGAGGGGGGGGGGAGGGAGGGAGAGAGAGAGAGAGAGAGAGAGAGAGAGAGAGAGAGAGAGAGAGAGAGAGAGAATTAGAAACTCATTGTGCATTCAAAGTCAGATCAGGAAGCCATTCCTCACAGATTCCTTCTCTCACCCTCACCCTGACTCACCCTCTGCCATGTTGGGCCTTTGATTCCCATCACCTCATGCCCCACCCCCAGCATATCCTGTTTCAGATGTGGAAACAGAACACTCGAGCAGCTAAGAAGGCTGTCAAGGAAGGATGACAGTGTGCTGACTTCCAGCGCAGAATTACAAGTGCAATCATACCTTCCTTCTGGGTGAGAAACTCATCTGGCTGCTGAACAGAGTAGCTGGATACTGGGAGAGAAAGCCCTTTGATAGTTGCTTGTCTTTAAATCTTGCCCTAAATGGTATCATTTCTTTTAAATCGACTAAGCGACTATGAATAATTAGCAATTAATAATTATTATGCCTCATTAACTTAATAAAGGATTATATCTTTATAGAAAATTCCGAGCTGATTGGAAATGAAAGTTAACCCATGCTTTATGGATTTCTCTGGAGTGATCTGCCCTTCAGGGCAGGTGCCCTGAGTCTGAAAAATGCTGCTCACCTGGGGTAGTTTTCCCAACCTCCGATCTCCAACTCAACAAGACCAAGAGAATCATATCCTGAGCCCAAACCTACAGGAAGCCCAATGTCTAATCAAACACAGGTCTGGGGAAGCAAAATGCACTAAGAGTCCAGTTAATAGCTCACTAGGGGTGTCTGCTGTGGCCCAGAACTCAGCATCCCTGGGAGTGTGGGAAGCACGGGAAGTTTCAGAGAGCTGCAATTTGCACAGTGGTCTTTTTGGGAAGATAAATACAGGGCAGGCTGCCCTTTGCCCGGGGAGAAAGAGCTAGGGAGAAAATGTCTCAGAGCACCTGTGACTGGCCCTAAGCTCAGGGAGTTTTCCTCCACCCACTGCCAGCTCTAGAGCTGCTGTTCCCCTTAGTTGGGCTAACGGGGGACACCCCCATTGCGGCAATTCTTTGGTGGGGGGACAGATTTGCTGCTTCTATTTTGTTTCCTATTGAGACAGTTACTGTAACTTAGCTGGTCTCAAACTCCTGGGCTAAGGAAGACCTTGAATGCCTCATCCTCCCATTCAGTTACGGTTATGACATTTTACAATCAGTTACTTTTAAATGTACGTTTGCAATGAGGCTCCACTTAAGTAGCCAAGGCTAATCTGAACCACCCTTTTTGGACTAAGCTGGCCTAGAACTCACAGAAAAAAGAGCCTGCCTTTGCCACTACTGCAGGAACTAAAACCCTGCACCAAACTGCCACCACATCAGGCAGAACGGTCCTAATCTCACCAGGGAGGGAGTTCTGAGAACCAAAACTGATGGGCTCCGCCCTCTGCTCGTGAGACAGGAGGAGGAAGAAGCCTGCTGACTACCCCAGGCCCTGCTCTTCCTCCTCCTTGCAGGATGGTGGAGCAAAATGCTACAGCAGAGAGAAATGGACCCCTCAGTTTTGGACGTGTAGGGTCTTAAATTCTGCTCTGTCATGATGAGCACAAATGGACTAAGGCATGTGTCCTCTTCTCCAAGCTGGCCACGTAGACAATCGGGACTCATAGCAGACCTGTCAGACCCTGGCCACTAGTGAAGTTGATGAAGGAGCACTAGCCAGCCAGAGCATGGCAAACGTGGCCCTGGCAGGCTTTGCTCTTCCCTCACCCCCTCATGCTTGCTAAAACCACTAGTTACATTCTTAAAGCTAGCCCCTCCCCCACCAAGTCTATTTCCTTATTTGGTTGCTTCCTCCCCCTGAGGCTGACTGCCAAAATGCAGTTATCAAAGTATTAAAGTCAAACAATTAAAAGCCCCCTTTGGCTGCCCTAATTAACCAGTCTAAGCAAAATTAAACCCTCGTCCTAATACCTATCCCCCTTTACCTTCATAAACTGCCATTTGCCTATGGGCCACATCTGTCTCCTCCCTATCCGAAAGCAATCCTTTCCCTCTGGGGTAAATTATTTCTTCCTGTTCTCCCTGGCTACTTTTCCTCTCTTCCTTGTCCTCTACCTCTTGTTTTTGTCTCCTATTTCCTGTCCCTTGTCCCTCTGGGGCAAATAAATCGACTTTGTGCTGAGGCGAAGGTCTTCTCAGTTGACACTCATCAAGTTGTAACTCGACAGCCATGGGCTTTTGGTTTGGGCATTGAGAAATCTTCTTGGTTTTGGTCTTTGTCTCAAAATATTGACTTGTCAGATGGGCACCAAATAAGTACCTTGAACAGATGGCACATGGTCCAGACCACAGCAGCCTCTCCATCTTGACTCCTGTCTTTCATGGAGAGCTCACTTTCATGGAGGCCCATCCACACAAGAATGGCATTATCACACCCCAGGTTCTTTGTGTGTGCTTTGCTCATTGCTGATACATATTTCCTGAAATCCCCGCATAGTAGCCAGTCCTTCTGTGATCACCCATTCTTACAAACATCCCAGCTTTGCCCCTAATCCTGCTTCCCTTACTCCCTGGGACATCCTTGTTACTAACCCACTCTACTTACCTATGTCCTCACTTCCTGTTCCTCTCCTGCTGAAAACATGTCCCCACAGGACACGCTCCTTGTTTAACAAGATAGCCTTAAGACCGAAGGAGTGTGTGTAATTGGTAGAGATTAAATATAAATGCATTGAGTTCATGAATAAACGGATATGTAAATAAACAATTCCCCATCACCACAGGGACAGAAAACTATCAACAGATGCTGTCTTGACCGCAGAAGATTCTACCCAAAGGAAAGAAATCAGGAGCTCAGCTTCCCTGCTTTTATTTTATTAAGATTCTCAACCTATCGAAAGCAGCCACAGGTGCCCTTTTAAAATGTATATGGCCAGCAAAATGATAGTAAATTAAATGATTAATTAATGTTTATTATGGACAGCTTATTAGCCTGAAGTTAGAGTGATAGCCTAATCATCTTGCTATCTTGTTGACACAGGCTGATGGCACAGTCTTGGGTATAAACAGGCTGCTCTCACCCATCACTTAATAAACTCTGATGGGAAACAGGCTGAACCAACCCCAACACAAACAAGTCAGTACTCAGGGGCCCGGACCCAGGCTACAAATGCCCACGTCACCATTCTTACACATAAACTGGTGTTGGTGAAGAGTAAAGCAGAAGAGAAGCAGAAAGCCTGGGCTGTTGCCCACAATCCAGTGTTTCCTGGGTAAGCAGGACAGCTGAGGGAACTGTGCACTCTGAGGCTCATGCCCATACAAACAGATTCTCTACCTCCCTCTGCTTCTCCTTCTCCTCACCCCACCTTCAATCCATCAGCAAGTCAGGATGGCCATGGCTCCAGTGTGCTAGAATCAGCAGGCCCTCTCCCACCAAAGCAACTGAACAGATAAAAATTATTTTTCAGAAACAAAAATTCCACTCAAAGTCTTCCCAAATTGTACTAAGGTGCACAGTCAACTGAGAAGCATTAATTTAAGAAAATCCAGGAGACCTTAGACTACGGTACACCTCTGACTCTAATTCCCAGCTCCACTCCAGAGAGCTGTACCTCATCTGTGTAACCAAGGAGGCAGGGCCTCTGTTTCAACTCCTGATTAGGGAGGTACGATGTTCAACAACAACAAAATATGCATTCCTTAGAACACAGCCCCCTGGTTATTAAGGACACAGGAACATATATGGATACATAAACATATTATACATGTAGATCGTAATGCCAAACTATCACCTTCAGAATACATCTGACAATAACATCACAAAGAAGTTGGGCAGAAACGAAGTGTCAAAATAAGGGAACAGTATCAGATGAGTCAACAGAATAAAAGAGGTGGGGAAAGCAAGACTGAGCAGTAAGGAGGCTGACTCAGCAGTCTCCGTGAGCATGTAATTGCTCCCCTCAGTCTCTCGGTTCCTTTAAAGTGATTCTATCAAGTAATAATTAATTGCCAATGCGTTCATAGTGTACAGAGCATGAAATGAAGAATAGTAATACTACAGAGTTGGTGGATAGAGGAATGCATATGGAGGCTTCAGATAGGAGTGGGGCAGACCAAGGTGTGGGTGAACACAATCACGGTACACTGTATGTACATCTATGAAATTCTCCAACTTAAGAGAGCTAAGAAAAAGTATGAAGTATTTATATCCCATTGCTTCTGAATCACCATACATCTGAAGTAGTATATAAATATTGAGCACTACACAGCAACTAAAATATTGAGTGTTGAAAGAATAAAAAGTCAGCCCCAGGAAAAACTCATTTCATATAAGAACGTCTGTGATGAAGGACCAGAGGAGCGCACACATGTGAGACAAGCAGTGAAAACACAAAAGAGCAGAGCTATTGTCCCAGACAGTAATAGCATTAAGTGAAATTTATCACACAGCACAAATGAATACCAAAGACTGTCACCCAGCCAAGCCTGGGCAGCCTACAGAAGACATGGTTACATTCCCAGAAACAAATGGGTGGAAAGACCAGAGAGAGAGGAAGGGATATAGCCCAGTGGTAGAGCACTTGTTCCACCTTAGTTCCCTGGGAATGCAAAATAAAAAAAAAGGCATGGATAGGGAAGGTCTCATAAGGCCCTGCCACCAGATGAAGAGCTACAGGCAATTAGTGGCTGCTGAAAGGGTAATACCGTCAAACAGTTTCTCAAGAAATGAGACCCCTGAGAGATTATCTAATCCTAAGTGGTCAGCCATAAACACACACACACACACACACACACACACACAGAGAGAGAGAGAGAGAGAGAGAGAGAGAGAATTCTATATAGATTCAGCAAGATAGATAAAAAATAGATAGATAGATAGATAGATAGATAGATGATAGATAGATAGATAGATAGATAGATAGATAGATAGATAGGTAGATAGATGATAGGTAGATAGATAGATAGATAGAGAGAGAGATAGGTAGATAGATGATAGGTAGATAGATAGATAGATAGAGAGAGAGATCATACATACATACATACATAACAATAATAAAGAAGAGGTACTGAATATGAAAGGGAGATTAGAGAGGTACAAATTAGGTAAATATAGTATTTATGTATGAAATTCTCATTCTTTATTTAAAAAGAATATACTACACATATGCATAAGAGACCAAAACTTCTTTACTAGACATATTTCAAAGTGCTGAGATGGCCATTAACCTATATGTATTTTAGAAAAACAGAATAAGGAGGCAAAAAACAAGCAAAATGAAAGGAAGAAATAATGAGTTCCCATGCACAGCTGCAGCCTCCTTGGCTCACTCTCAGTGATGGACAGAAGAACTAAGCAACGGACCAGTGAGGATGTGTAAGGTCTGGAAAGCTCTGGAAACCAAAAGTCCTGCATCCCAGTAGCTCTCCTGCCAGCAAGATTGGGTTCTTCCCAAGAGCCTCATGCCAACCCCTAGAAAACAGCCCAGCGAGCTGAACCAGGATTGACACCAAGCAGAGAGGGGTCTTTGCAGAACAATGGGTAGAATTAAAAGCCAGCTGCAGTTGAGAATGTGCAGAATCCACAAATACTTGAAAAGTTGAAAACATTCTCTCACATGATGGATGGTTCAAAGAAGAAATCACAAGGAGATAAAGAAAATAGCTTCAGATAAATGAAATTAAGATTGCAACATACAAGAATGCACAGGGCGTGTTGCTCACAGGAAAGCATAAGCTGAAAAGTGGAGAAGTCTAAAAGTCAGTCAACTGACCTCCCACTTCTAGAAGTCAAAATTTAAAAAAAAAAAAAAAGAAACTAAAAAAACCGGAAAGATTCAAGTGTACACACAGAGCCATGGGCTAGAACAACAGGGAGAATATGAAGGAAACCATACAATATTCTCAAAAAAGATTGAATATATTTTTCAGGTAGACTAACCTTGAAAGGAGAGAGAGAGAGAGAGAGAGAGAGAGAGAGAGAGAGAGAGAGAGAGACAGAGACAGAGACAGAGACAGAGACAGAGACAGAGACAGACAGAGAGACAGAGACAGAGAGACAGACAGAGAGAAAGAGACAGAGAGAAAGAGACAGACAAAGAGATGGGACTCAGATAACTAAAGCAAGGAATGACAGGAGTTGTCAGAGATAAAGATGGTAAGAAAATGCTAAGGATGCTTACCGCACCAAAATACTCCTTCATTTAGGTGAGGTAAACAAATTCCCAGAAATACATACAATACTCAAAAGAAATACAAAGCAAAATGCCCACCACAGATTAATGGGTAAACAAAATTAGAAATTTCCATGTAACAGAGTATTACTCCACAATAGAGAAATTAGGGACTTCAAGCATGGAGACGCCCTCCCTAACTCTAGCACTCAGAAGCCTGAGGCAGAGAGTTCAAAACTTTGAGAGCAGCTTAGGCTCCATAGCAAGTTAAGACAACCCTGGGCTACAGAAGTGAGACTGAACTTCTACATTGTACAGGACTAATACCTTTTACCAGACGGGAGAGCATGAAACACCATCCCAGGGATAGAAAGCAGTGACGCACCATCATCTTCACAGTCCACTAGCATAAAATATTTATAGGAGGCATCAAGACTCAGAACCCAGGTTACTGTTTGCTTAGAAGTCAGAGAAAGTTGACCAGGAGTGGGGTGGCCACTGATGGCTCTGTCAGCTCTTCGTTATCATCACAACCTCCTGAGAAAATCAACTTATTAGGTTCCCTCTTGTACTCCATGACCACTTGGCTCTATCAACCTTGGAGAGGCTGAATGTCACAGCAGAGAGCACATGGCTGAGCAGGGCAACCAGGAAGCAAAGGGAAGCGGGAACGAACTGTCTATGCCCCAAGCAGTTGTCCACCCGTCACCTGCACCATCCAAACCTCCTTAAGTTTCAACCAGCTCCTAAAATAATGCCAGGCCAGCATCTAAAGACCAAATCTTTAACACGTGAGTGTCACTGGGACATTCGTATTAAAATCACAACTACTGATGGGTGTGAGGTGACTCTCAGTGCAAACAGAAATACTTAAAACTTAGATTGTTCTTGGTTTTTGACAGCTTTGAGAATACACTTGTAAAATATTGAATAATTCTGTTTATGTAGATGAATTGGATCTTGTGTGAATTGTATTTCTCCTTTACTTTCAAATCAGAAAATCATGGCCCTAGGCCAAAGAGTTCTGTGTGCCTCAAGGCAGGAGCCCGGGTCCTCTGTCTGCCTAACAGAATCTTCGCTGGCTACAATGCAGAGTCTGAGCAGAGCGAATAAGAATCCTGTCCACTGAGGCAGACTTGCTGTTGCTAGGCAAACAAGTTCCAGCCTCAGTTTCCTCATCTATAAAGGACTATGATGCTGAATTTTGGCTTGATGGTTAGAAATATGAGTGGCTGTATATGAAGTATCCAATAAGTTGCAAGGCATGTGGTAGCACGTGCTTTTAATCCTAGTACCCAAGAGGCAGAGGCAGAGTGAGGTGGGTCTCGGAGTTCAAGGCCAGCCTGGTCTACAAAGCAAGTTCTAGAACAGCCAGGGCTGAATAAAGGGGAGGAAAGGTAATAAAAGTATTAAAATCAGTAATGCATAAAGGACGTGATTCTGGGTGTTAGGGGCTTATTTTCCAGCTGTCAGTAAATACTATGGTTCTTAGTATGTTTTATGGATTGAGTGAGTGAATGAATGAGTGAATGAATGAGTGTCCCCTGGGAGGCATGATTCCTCCTGAGAACAAATGTGATGTGTCAAAATACCGAGCAGCATGAGAAATAACTCTTGAGATGGAAAGTCTAGAGAAATAAACATTTTCAGTTGTTTTGTTTTCTTAGAGAATGAAATATGAGCAAGACAGATGGGAAAGAATGTCCAGCCTCAACTTCAAGCATAAATAAGGTATGACAAAGAGTGAAAGTGTCAAGCCATGAATATTTAAGCAGAGAAAGTGTAGTGGGCAGATAGGTCCGGGAAAGTTACCCCTCTGGGGCTTCTTCCCTTGATGAGAGGCAGTGAAGGATGATGACCAGGCCAAAGATCTGTTATCTCCCAGATCTCTCTGCTAATGTGGAATATACACAAAATGACACTCTTGCTCATGTGTGTTCGGAGAGGGAGAGGGAAAGCCAATGAATTTATTTGACTTCACCCTCTGAAGCCACTGAGAATAGGTCCCCTTTTATTATGAACTCTCAACAACAAATCTGAGGCTGGTATTTATTATTGATCCCTGTCACCAATGAGACAACAGTTTCCATGAAACTGGTGACATGCTTAAGGGTTTGGCCTTAGCTGTTTGACAAATGCTTCTTAATTGCTATAATAAGTGTCTCTTCTTCCTAGTGCTAAGCACTAGTACTCATACTCTGGATAGATGAAGTGAAAGCTCAGAAGATGGACGACTCACCCAAGGTCACAGCACTGACCCCTGAACCCAGGCTCTACAGCTCAGCTTCTCCTGGTAGTAGCAAATCAGGGTGCCCAAGCATGTCTGTTGGGATATCCACTTACATCTGTCAAGCTGCCTGTTCATGTGTGTAGGGGTATCCACCCACGCCTATTGGGATACCGACTTACATAGTTGAGGTATCAACTCATGTAGATTGGAATATCCATCCACATCAGCTGGGACGAACACCCATGTCTATTGAGGTATCCATACACATTGTTCTAGTTTGATTTCTGTTGCTTTGATACAACACTAACCAAAACCTGCCTGGGGAGGAGAGGGTTAAATTTGTCTTACAAGTTACAGCCCAACAAGGAGGGAAGCTGAGGCAAGAACTCAAGGCAGGAATCCAGAGCAGTAACATGAGAAACCATGGAGGAATGCTGCTTACTGATTTGTTTATTCTAGCTTTCTCAGCTTGCTTTCTTACATAGACCAGGCAAGGCCCACCTGTCTAGGCATAGTAACATCCACAGTGGGCTGAGCCCATCAATTATTGGTTTAGAAATATCTCACAAACATGGCCACAGGTCAATTAGCTCTAAACAGTTTCTCAGTTCCGCTTCTCTTCTCCTAATGGTTCAGGGTTGTGTTAACTTGGAAGCTAAATCTATGATACATTTCTACAGGATACCAGTGCATCCACACCTACTGTAGCAAGTTTTCACTTCTACTGGAGTTTCCACTCATGTCTATTGGTATACCATTCACATCTATCAGTACAGTCATGTCCACTTAGTTCCAAAGCATAACCTTTGCTCTGCTCCATCACTCTATCTTCTAGTGCTATTGTAGACACTAGAGGACCCAACACCTAGGGAAAATGCTTTGACAACGGTTGGAAAATCTTCAGTTCTCATAGGGTTCCAATTAAAGGAATCAGGCAAATGGAGCAGAGCTGTGAGAAATAGGGTGTGTTAGTTCCAGTTTGAGGAGGAGAGACTTAAATTGGCTCATGCTCATGGTTTCAGTAGTTTAGGCTCATGGCTGGCTCTGTTGCATTGAGCCTGAGGCAGGAGAGACTATCACAGTAGAGGTTGTTCACCTTAAGGCAGTCAGGAAGTGGAGAGAGATAGGAAAGAACAAGAAACTCTGTTCAAAGCTGTACCCTCAGCAACTTCTTCCCATCAATCTTCACTAACTAATATCTAATTCAGCTATAAATTCATCAGTAAGTCTTTCGTTAATGAAATAAACAAAATAAAATACAATCAACTGTCAACAGCACTACCAGCTAGAGACCAAGCCCTCAGTGTATAAATACTTTTGAAAGAGATCACACAACTAATGCTTAACTTGGGGCCCACTGGCATTCATATGCCACAAGCAAAAAGGGGTAGCTGTCATTATCTGTCATGAAGAAGTGGAGACCTAGTTTTGCTTGGTTTAAATGAAGATTCTTCCACATGGTCAAATGAGGAGTTATTTGGAGAAAATTTCCAGAGTGACTGATTCTATCGACAGGAGGCTCAGGACAAGGCAACTGTGAGCTGTGGGGTTCAAGGGTGATCTCCTGGAGAACAGGATATAGCCCAAGTAAAGCGTTCCTGGGCCTAGAGTAGTTGCAGGCGTGCATATTTTATGACAGTCCACTTATCCTGTACCTTGCTGTGTACATACGCTTTTCTGAAAGTAGCTTTGCTTTTTTTTTTTCAGCCATGGAACTACAAAGTGACGTTCTACATAATATAAGGCTTTCAGAGCAATGGTGTTTCAGGGTACATCTTGCTCAACTCTTTAGGAAATTATCCATCTATTGAGTTGATTGTGAATATTAACTCATTCTTTTCTCTGCTAAATCCTACGAGGAATTTTATATAGGGTGGAGAGGTACTATCATAGACACATGTGACTTGACATCATGATGACCCATTACCCAGTGAGTGTCTTGACAATAGGAATGGAGAGTTACTCTAGAAGGTGAAGAATTCCCATTTCATCTAGACTTTACCTCCTAAAGATGTTACAACCTACCTGGAAGAACCAAGTCTTCGACACGTGTACTTTGGTAGGGCATTTAAGATCCAGAAACCACTAGATATTTCTTCCTTATCCAGCATATGCTAAATATGAGGGGAGGGATTCAATTATGAATAGATATCTAAAAATATTGGAAATCGCCCAGAACCAGAGACATGAAGTATGCGCAGTAGAGAGGTGATATTGTGGGAAGATGACAAGCTCAGCTTTTGTCTCATAGGGACCATTATGAATCTAGAAAAGAAAAAAGCAGAGTAGGAATTGTTCCATACCAGACATAGATGAAAACAAGAAATAGCAAGACTATGTGAGTGGGGTCAGGTGGAGGGAAGGGAGAAGTAGACCACTGGAGATGGGCAAAGGTCGACCACTCAACCATGTTGAAACACAGACAAATGGAAGGAAGCTCTATCATTATTTCCAAGATTCTAAGAATGTATAATGTTAAGATACCATTATTCTGGGTATCTGTGACTCAATAGTCCCTATTATTAAGATTCTCTGAATCTTGTTTTCTAATAGTTGATGAGTTCACCTTTCCAAGTCTCTCAGTGTTGGGCATATAGAGTCTACCTATGCTTGGCTATCCTTCTGCTAGCGCGGGCAGGGCTGAAAAGAAGCATTTGGTACAAAAGGCCACACGCATTTGCTCTGCAATCTGCCTTCCAATTAGACCTGTGTTCTCTGCTCTGGCGAAAGAGACAAAAGAAAATGCAGACAGGGCCCCTGCTTCTGCTAATGAGTCATTTCCATGGGCAGAATGAATGCCAAGCCCTGTTCAGCCGCCAGGCCAACATCAGCACTGGGTGAACACAGAGACTAATTTATGTGAAATAAAAACACATTTTTACATGGTGCCCTGACACCAAGACAGGCGTTTCCTCCCCACAAAACAAGCCCAATTATCATGCTATGCTCTGTGGCCTTCGCTGTTCAATGAAAAAGTTGTGAAGTCTCTTAACTCTTCAAGCCACGGAAAGCGGGAGACAAAGAAAAGTGGTGTGCATGCATCATGGAAAAGCAGGAAGTAAGCTGTGTTGCCCAATGCTAAGAACACAGGCACCAGAGCCCAAGTGTTTGATCCCAGGAAGCTGCTCGTCCGTTTGGTGCTTCGGACACCCTTCCAATTAAAGAGTGCTCAGCATCACCTGACTGACCCATCACATGGGTTACTTGAAGGAGACATTCTTAGAAGTGTAGCTGGTGGGCTGAAGAAATGTCTCGGTGGTTAAGAGCACTGACTGCTCTTTGTCCTGAGTTCAAATCCCAGGAACCACATGGCGGCTCACAACCACATGTAATGGGATCTGATGCCCTCTTCTGGTGTCTGAAAACAGCTACAGCATACTCATGTAAATATAATAAATAAATCTTTAAAAAAAAAAAGTGTGGCTGGCATACAATATGTAGTCAGTAAAGTGTAAGATTATTAGCTAAACTATTTAAAAGGAAGTCATCGGGTTAGAAGATGGCCGATCAGATAAAGTTTGCTAAACAACACAAACATGAGATCCCCATAATCAGCCAAAATGCTGACTGCTCTTCCAGAGGTCCTGAGTTCAAATCCCAGGAACCACATGGCGGCTCACAACCACATGTAATGGGATCTGATGCCCTCTTCTGGTGTCTGAAAACAGCTACAGCATACTCATGTAAATATAATAAATAAATCTTTAAAAAAAAAAGTGTGGCTGGCATACAATATGTAGTCAGTAAAGTGTAAGATTATTAGCTAAACTATTTAAAAGGAAGTCATCGGGTTAGAAGATGGCCGATCAGATAAAGTTTGCTAAACAACACAAACATGAGATCCCCATAATCAGCCAAAATGCTGGGTGTACATGCAGTCTGCCTGTAATCCTAGCATTCAGAAGACAGAATGAGGGAATCCACAGAACAGCCGGCTGTCTAGACTAGTTTTATCAGAAGTTCTGCTTCCTTGAGAGACCTTGTGTCAATGAATAAGATAGATAGAGTGATCACTGAAGATTTGTGTTGGCCTTGGGCCTTCCCGTGCATGCATGTGCATACACACATTCACACATACAACACATGCAGATACATGTCAAGAAGGAGGAAGAAGAAAAAGAGGATGAAGAAGAGGAAAGGAAGAAAGGAGAAAAAGAGGGGCAGGGGGAAGGAAGGAAGGAAGGAAGGAAGGAAGGGAGAAGTAAGAATGCTGTCCACTAGATGTACTATCCAGGGTTGTGGAATTCACCAAGCAAACAATGGTTGAGATTTCTCTATTAAATGGCTCAAAGAATAAAATGGTTTAAATAGATAAGACTACCCATGCTGGGCCTAGGGAAATGGCTCAAAGTGAAATGCTTGCTACACGAGCATAGGGATCTGACTTCAAACTCTAGCACTCACATAATAGCCAGTTATGGCAGAGCACTCTTGTACACCTAGAGCTAAGAAGGAGAGAGATGGATCCCTGCAGCTCATTGGTCACCACTGTAGCCAAACCAAAGGACTCAGATTCAGCGAGAATTTCAAAAGGCTGGAAAGATAGCTTGATGAGAGAACATGAGTTCAGATCCCCAGAACTGATTTAAATTCAGACACAGTAGTGACAACCTACTGAATAAAATACTGAATATAATCAAGTATTCATACCACAAGAGTATCAAGATTCAGGGTAGAGACAGGAGAATCCCTGGAAGCCCACAGGCCAGCCAGCTAGCCTTCGTATGATTGTTCACAGTGGTAAATAATAAGACTGTGTCCCGGGCTGGAGAGATGGCTCAGCGGTTAAGAGCACTGACTGCTCTTCCTGAGGCCTTGAGTTCAATTCCCAGCAACCACATGGTGGTTCACAACCATCTGTAATGGGATTCAACACCCTCTTCTGGTGTGTCTGAAGATAGCTATAGTGTACTCATATGAATAAAATAAATCTTAAAAAAAAAATTAAGACTGTGTCCCAAACAAGGCAGAAGGTGAGGACCAACAGCCCAAGTTGTCCTTTGACCTACACATTCACATATACCATAATATGGGGGGGGTGAGAAAGAGACAAAGGGATAGAGAGACAGAGATAGAGAAAGAGACAGATTTTTAAATGAGAGCAATTGAGATACAAGACATCAAACTGGTTCCTACAATACACACTTAGACATGTGCACATTATATAAATATGTATGCACACCAGATGCATGAATAAAAATATAGAAGTTTATTGTGCTGGTGTGTGGAGGGTAAAGTGACAGGGTAAACAAGGGCAGAGCACGTTAAGAAATAAAAGGTCAATTGCTACAAAGAGGACAGGTTCTAAGTGACCTGGAGTGCTGGAAAGGAGAACAGGATATGAAAACAGAAACATGGACTGTGGGAACCTTAGTCCCTTCAGACAGTACGTAGATGGTTTTCTTCTAGGTTCTTAACACCTCAGGCCAGGGAGCATTGTCATGAGGTCGCAAGGATAATTTCTCCTGGCTTATACACCATCAATTTCCTTTGTGTTGTCACAATTGGATGGCAGATAAGAAAGTTCCCAGGAGTCCCTTTTATAAGACCACCTATCCTATTCATGAAGATTTCCTTTTGTGACCTGAATTGTCCCCCAAAGCCTCCTCTGCTAAGACCATGACCCTGGGGATTAGTGATAGCAGAGACACGGATATTCTAATATTTAGGCACACTGAAAAGAAATTTATCAAAGATATTTTTGAAAGAATACAAGGTATTGCCTATTTCTTTCTCCAGAGTGTCAAAAACAGAATCTGACCAAAAAAAAAACCTTGGCCGAGTACAGAGGTTGTGTAACTGGAAACTGCTATGCCCAAACCAGCTTCAGACCAGTTCCATTTAGATCTGACTGGATTAGCTTTCCACAGCCTGGCTGGATTCAGATACCTAAGCAATTAATGCTTCTGGCTGGTAACAAAGGCTGAGCAGAGTCCAGGTTTGCATCTAAGGCCCCTGGGGGAGAAGCCTTTAGGGCTTGGTCCTCCTTGGCTGGTGTGAAATAACCATACGTCTCTAAGTTAACCTCAGTGTCAAGGTCAGTGTCCAGTCTCTGTTTGGTAAGACTTAGTTGTGTCTATTACTGGGGACTCTGGGGAGCCAGGGAGGAATAGCCAAACAGCAGGGCAGTGGGGAGGGAGTGCCCTTTTCACGTTTGTTATTCTGATTTAGTCTTGGGGTGGCAAGTTGTATCATTTTAACGCAGTAAGATGGATTCTAAGCAGGCAAATGACAATACTTGTTCAAGCTGTGCATGTTCCAAAATCAAGCCCAAACCAGAGGACCTTCAAGAGATGGACTTTCATGGGGAAGTGAAAGATCTTGAAACCTGATGTGCTATGCACAGGTTAAGGTAGCCACTGATTTACTCAGGGAGCAAAGCGAGGCTTAATGAATGTTCTTTAGAAAAGATAAATCTATAGAAATTATTATGAAAGCAAGCTCACTGTCTCTTCCCAATGCTGGAGGGAGCTGGTGAGTTCCGCTTGGTGAGTCCCACTTACTGTGTAAAGCTGGTCTTCTGGTCCTATTGGCATTTCGGTTGACAACTGCTCGGAAGGTCCGCTTGTTAAAAACGAGACATACTGTTCTATTAGGTTAGCATGAGAAGACTGATCCTGGTATATCTGCATGTGACTTCTTTTGCTTCCGGCAGTCTCTTGGCTCCAGTTTAGGTGGATAGAGCAAGCATGGTGCCTCATTCCCAGACCTCCCCCTTTTAATCAAGGTCCCTCACTAAAAGCTTGACTTACTCAGCATCGTGAAGTCAAGTCCTACTGTTCCCTCAGCTGGGATGGACACACTCCAATGGTTGGGTTAATGCCACCTTGGAGGGAAAGTGTATGAGCCAATGTCAAGTGCCTGCCACATGTAGGGGATAGAGAATCCAGAGAAAACACAAAGCGATGTGGTACAAGCTCACCATTAGGATCTGCTCCATTAGACTTCAAGGGTTATCCAGCTAAAGCTGAGGCGGGGATGCTGCCTCGTAGGGAAGGCTGCATTCACAAAGGTTAGTGAGACAAGACTAGGAGCTAAGCACTATAATAAAAGAATAATCAACAAACGGTTTAGAAAAATGGTTTAGATAATCGCTCTAAAGCATGAACCCAGCTCTGAGGGTAATGTTTTAATAATATAAGTGGGCGTTTATTTGTTTTTGAAGACTCTGTAGGTTTGTATGGAAAAATATTTGAGTGAGGATGATAAATATGCAATGTCCACAATCACATGGCTTCCCGTACTCAGTGCAGGCATAGCTAATTCATTACCTACCCAGTACAGCCCTGTTCTCCACTGATGGTGGATGTTTTGATCTCTCAGTCTTAGTAAGAGTTCTTTGGTTGGCTTTCTTGGATTGAAGCAGGCAGTCTAATATTTTTTTTCTTTCTGTCTTATATGCCATGCGTCGGATCTCCTTCAACCAGAGAAGCTGGATGAATGGGAGACAGAAATGATGGCCTCTTAAGCCACACTGAAAATGGGAAGAACCTTTCCCAGCACCACAGGGCTGGAGTGAGAGGGCAAGCTGAGCACGCTCTCTTCTAGCACTGAGGGCTGGAGACAGGATTCTGGGTTCAAACCTCTGTGATCACTATAGCATCTTGCCACCTTGACATGTTGCCTTGCCTGTGACGAAAGCAATTAAAGAAGCATTGATCGTGACTCACAGTTTGAGGGTACAGCCTGTCATAGTGGAAGGTTGTGGTGGAAGGAGCGTGAAGAAGCTGGCCAGGTTACATCTACTGTCAGGAAGCAGAGAGAGGAGCTCTGGTTCTCAGCTTGTTTTCTGCTGTTTACTCAGTCATGGACCCCACCCCACTGGAACATGCTGCCAACATTCAAAGTGGGTTTTCCACTTGGAAATGCTCCCATCGACACACCCAGAGATACATTTCCACAGTGATTCTAAATCCCATCGAGGGGACAAATCTAGATCAATCATCACATTGAACTTAAAAGTCCTACAAAGGCCTATCCAGTCCAGTTTCCTTCCCCAGCTCCCAGCAGTGTTTGGAGATTATAGACCACTAAGAAGTGGTACTTGGTGTGAGGAAGTTAGATCACTGGCCATGCCCTTCAAGGGGGTTTCAGAATCATGGCCCCTTTCTCGATATCTTTTTGCTTCCTGGCTGCTGCGAGGTAATATGTGTCTCCTAGATGGAAAACGTAGGTATTTGAAATGTATCCATCTCATCATTTTTTAATTTCTCAACCCTCTGACACAGATTCCCACCACAATGTGCTGCACAAACACAGACCAAAGCAACAGAGCCAAGCACTCGCAGATTGAAATTCTAAAACACTGAGCCGGAATAAATCTTCCCTCTTCGTACGTTATTTATCACAAGCATTTTGTCACAGTGATACAACACTAAATAACACAGCCATGGAGTGCCTCTGTTGCTTCAGTTTCTTATGTCATCTATATATATGGGTTCCTTTATCTATAAGGTGGCAACCATGGCAGCTCCCCTCACCTCACCTCTAGATCACTGTGAGGCTTGAAGGATGGTGTACGCAAAGCACTCAGTGGTCACAAGCTTCAAGTTCTCTTTGCAGCCACTGTTGTCACACCTCCCTGCTATTTCCAGGATTCCAGGTTCTTAAATGGGGGTGGCGATGGCTATTGTGTACATCGTTCAAGCACATCTGTGTGTTTTAATTTAGTTAAGGAAGTGAGATAATGAAGGTAGCAGAGTGGGTTTGTGACAACCACAAGTAAAACTGTCTCCCTGCAGATTCGTCCAACTAAATAGAGAATAGACGGTAAATTTCATAAAGTAGCTCAGTTACTCTCTTCCGGTAGGGAAACGAGGATCCTAGTTAAATATGGTAAAACAAGAATGGATCAAATGAGAAGGGGCTAGCGTGGTATTCGTGTGGGATTCCCAACAGTGGGAGATGGTTTTGTCTCTGACTCACTTGCCTGCTTTTAGAACCCTTTTCCCATAATGCATTGCCTTGTTCAGTAAGGGGTCATGCCTAGTCTTATTGCAACTTGATAAGCCATGTTCAGTTGATATCCCCGGGAGGCCTACTCTTTTCTGATGGGAAACAGAGGAGGCATAGATCTGAGGGAGAGAAGGGAGGTTGGGGTGAGGATTGGGAGGAGTTGAAGGAGGGGAAACTATGATTGGAATGGAATGTATGAGAGAAGTTTTTTTTAGAAAGGATGAAATGGATAAATTTCAAATGCATTAGTTTTTAATCCAGGCCAGCTCTTTAATAGTAAATATAAAACAACCCTTTAGAAGTCTGGAATTAATTTGGCTGAAAACAATTATGCTAATGTCTATTCTAAAATGCTTATAAATATTGGCAATGATTTTACCAAAAACTAATGTATAAATAGCCTACCTGATTTCGCACTACAACATTAAGCAAAGAATTCTAAAATAATTCTGAGTTAATTTTATTTATAACATCAAAAGGGGGAACTTTGTTGATGGCATTAGAATTGCACCTTACCAAAAATAGTGAGGGTGTTCAGGCCTAGCTGAAGCACCCCAGGGCTCCCTCTGGTAACACACCACGTATCTTAGTTCTGGAATGGGCTCTGAATTGTGTTTTTTCCAATAGGAGCTCACATTCCTGAGCCTGAGGCATTCACCAGGAACCTCCTTACTTTGGTGGTCTCACATTCCCATGTAGAGGCCGTTGTTCCCATATATACATGGAGAAAGGTCTTTCCTCCTAGCCTGTCAGTATTCCCAATGGGCCCTGGAGCTCTGAAAATTACAGTAAGCCTAGACATGTCACCTTGAAATCTCAGGATCTAACAGTAGTCACAGAGATTGGTCATCAACCTCCAGTCTAGAAGTGCCGGGAGAACCCAGGCAATCATACAAGGCAGTATCTGTTCTCCTACAGTGAGAGATCCTTCTCCCAACATGGCTATAGACAATATGTGAGCTACAAAGATAAAGTTGGATCCATGTAACACAGCAGAGTCGATTAGTCCTAATAGCTGGGTTGAACACCTCATCTAATAAGGCCTTTGAAAGGAGAACTCTGTGGAAACCTACATCCACAAATAGAGCCACCCAGGACTCTGCACGACTCAGATCTTGATGGATATCTTTCTCATGTATCCACTGCTTCAGGCTTCTACCTTGTTTTATACACAAGAAAATGGAGACACACTGAGAGGTCAAACTATTTTCTAAGGATATGTAGCCAGTCAGAACCGGCCAGATGACTGAAAGCCACTGTGTGCATTGACCACAAATTTTGGACCATTGTAATGTTCTTATTTCCAGACAGATGATTCTCTTGACAAGTCAGATACCAAACTTTTGGTTCAAGACCCACAGTGCAGGTAGATCTGATAGATGTCATACAAAGGAGGACATGTCTCCAGTTTCTTTTGTTTCATACGGTTTGAATTCTCACTGCTGTCTGCCAAATTGGTTTGGAAGGGTACTAGTTAATTACCCCTTATAGCTAGGACTTGCGTTACATCATCAGTTCAAGTAGAGAGGACAGGAGTGTCCTCAGCACTGTAACCCTGAGATTCACAGAGTCTCTATGCATGCTTCTCCAACTAGATGCTTAAACAGGGGTGAACTTTAGAGCATAGCTCTGGACAGATGGCCCTGAGCCTGAGGGCAGCTCATAGCCACTGTCTCTCATCTACATAGAACCTACATTTTCCTTGGAAATGACATTTTACCATCAGGGGAGGCAGAGCAGCAGAAGTCCCAGGCTTCTGAAATAACCAGATCTGTAAACCTGAGGGGAGTGAGGAGAGACACAGTCAAAGCTGTCTGCTGAGATAAAACCTGCGCCCCACATTGCCCACACGCAGTCCCCAGCCTCTTTCTCGCCATTCTGTCACAGCTTCTACACCAGCTCATCACTCATGTGTTAACTACCTGAGGTCCATGGACAGTGGATTCATCTTCTTGAATGCTTAAGAAAGAAAGAGACAAAATCATTGTTCTCCATACATATACACACACCCTGCCAGAGGACCGTCATGAGACCTCCAGACACAGATTTGAATTCAGAGTTCTTTTCATTGACAGATCTAGACCACTGTTTCAGTACACATGCTAATATCCTATAGCTTTCTCACCTAATGTTTTTCATAGTCCCTCCAGGAATGAGTATTTCCTTCCAGGACTCTTAGAAGTTCAATACCAACCACATGCCTGGAGGTGACATTTGTTCCAACTCCGGAAGACTGGCTCTAAACAGGACAGACCTTTTATAGGCAGCAGCTCTGGAGGAGAGTGCCATTTGCCAGTAGAATAACAAGAATGGGCCTATCTCCTGCCTTTTCTCCCTCCCTCCTTGTGTGTGTGTGTGTGTGTGTGTGTGTGCGTGCGCGCGCGCTTGTGCACAAGCACACCTTCACAGTTAAGTGACAATAAATGTAGCAAGGTTTGGGAGGATTGAATGAGATAATTCACTTAATGCTTTGCCCATGGTGCCCAATAAATGTAAGCCATTGTTATGCTTCAACCCTCTTGGGTATTTTGTCATCTGAGCTGGACATAGGTACAGTGCTATGGGGTTTCCTGGTCATGAGAGGGTCTGTCAAAGACTGTCACCAGCTCAGACTGCTGCCGAAGGGGAATGGCTTCATTGTGCTTTAAGCCTACCCCTTATGTTCATCATTCCCCAGGGATCTCTCGTAACCATGACAACCGTTTACAGGTTGCCAGGTTCAAAGTAATATGTTTCCAAGCAAGAAGTTTTGCTGACATCACCCTTCCTTATGAGAAGGGACTGAAGACCCTTGCCTCTGCATTGTTGTTGGGACCAGCCTGAAGAGAAATTTTCTCCTTTTCAAATGTTTACATCTGAGAAAAAGAAACGTGGGCCGTGATATCCAAATCATCCGTGTCACAGCCTTGAACAACGCTTGCTACACTTACAAGACAGTAAGTTGTATGTGAACTTGAGGGGACAGTGAACTAAGAACCACTGTGTGGTGTGTGTGTGTGTGTGTGTGTGTGTGTGTGTGTGTGTGCGTGCGCGCGCGTGCGCGCGCTCGCGCACACACGCACTTATGCACAAGCATACCTTCACAGTTAAGTGACAAATGTAGCAAGGCTTGTGAGGACTAAATGAGATAATTCACTTAACATGCACACACACACACACACACACACACACACACACACACACGTGCATGCATACACATCAATGTGTACATGTAGGCACTTGCATACAGAGACCAGGAGTCAACTCTAGCTGACCTGGAGCTTGCTAATTGAACAATTCTAGCTAGCCAGCAAATACTAAGGGTTCTCTCATCTCTGCCCTGAGTGCTATGGTCACAGGTGCACATTGTCACACCTAGTGTCTTTGGGTGCTATGGTCACAGGTGCACATTGTCACATCTTGTATCTTAGGGTTCTATGGTCACAGGTGCACATTGTCACACCTGGTGTCTTAGGGCGTTATGGTCACAGGTGCACATTGTCACACCTGGTGTCTTAGGGTGTTACACCATCAGACTTGGTGGTCATAGGTCATGCTGTCACACCTGGTGTTTTAGGGTGCTGTGGTCATAGGTGTATAACACTACCCTTGTTATTTTATGGGGCTAAGAATCCAAACTTAGGTCCTCAAACTTACATGGCAAGTGTTACCAATTAAGCTGTATCTTGAACTTAGAGGCCCCTTTCCTTCAGCTGTCTACTGGGTAGCTCTGAGCAGGTGGCTTAACTTCCTTGTGTTTGGGTTTCTTGATCAGTAAAATGGGTACAACAAAATTCCCCCCTTATTGTTCTAAGGCCTCTCCACACTGTGTTTGCTCTCTCTGCTTTATGCTCACATTTGGAGACGTGAGTTCTCAGCTTCTTGCTCCTACCACAATGTCTGCCCCTTCCGGCCATGAGTCCCTGATGTGATGCATGGACTCCTATCATGATAGAACAATGGTTCTCAACCTGTGGGTCACGACCACTGGAAAATACATAGTTCCAATGCTTATAAGAACTGAGACGCTGTTCAGTAGCAAAATTGCACTTATGAAGTAGAAACAAAGAATAAATTTATGGTTGGGGGCTCCTAAGACTGTGAGAAAGATGTTTTCCACAGGTTGAGAACTGCTGCCTCTGGAACCATAAACTGAAATAAACTCTTTTCCTGAATTTACCTTTGGTCATAGTGTTTTATCACAGCAACAGAATAAAGTAACTAACATAATTCTCCTCCCCTGGGCATAGAAGATACTGTTTGAATGTCATAGTCTCTTCATATTTCCTAGCCGTGCTTGGGATTGTATAGGGGCTATGTGACTAATGAACTGCAGGTAGAAACTATCTGCCCTTTCTGGCCTATGACCATTGAGAGCCGTGGCATTTCCCTGTACTTTACAACCCCTCTTACTTACCCTGACAGGCCCTGAGTTCCAAGTAGCAGTCACACGACATAGAAAGCATGTGGCCAGTCAAACTTCCCATGCTGGATCTGATTGCCCATGGTGCGTTAGGCCAGCTGAAACTTTGGGCTTCCTTTGTTATTTTAGTAAAGCCTAACCTAGCCTCAAAGCCAGCTCTCAGCCCATTGCCAGTCCCTGTCCTCAATAACCTCCATAAGAAGGTGCTGTCCCATGGCTCACCACTTCAGAGTGTCAGCTCCCATTTAGAGTGACACTGGGCTTTCAATTCCTGATGGGCAGAATGCATAAACATTAATATAGGGAACGGGGAAAGAGACAAAAGTCTTCACACCTTCTGACAAACCCTGCACTGCCTCAAAAAGGCAGAAAATGCCTGGCTCCTAATTAGGCATGTTTCCCTGTCCTTGGGCTTCACAAAAGGAGACCTGTCCAAACTGAATTCATCTCTTTCCAACGATTTCCTCTCGAGCAGAAACACCAGCATCACTTACACCCCAGGATGGATGTCGGTAAATCTTCACTCCAACAAAGACTCAACCTGTCTTCTTCTAATTGTCCATTTATTTTGCTCCCAAACAATGTCAATATCCCAGATGCCGCTCTGTGGATGGAAGTCTGCTCCCTCGGGAAATGGTAAGGGGGAAGCAGCTGAGTGTGGCACGAAGGTTTCCATGGTAATTATTCACTAACCACTACAAGGCTCTGCCCAGTGAAATCCCTCATTAGCCAGCAGCTATCTAATTAGACTAGGCCTTTAGCTCTTGCTTGTTCTCTGGAACATTTCTCCTGGTGGGTGGGGAATGGACAGTCATTGCTTCGTGTAGCCAAAGCTAAGTCACTTTAACCCCGGGAAAAGGCACAAGCATGACCAGAGATATTTTATCACACTGGCCTGTGGAAGCTAGATATTCGACAGTCCCTTTGCTGCATTGGACACACACTACGATCAGTCAGTACCCACTAGACTAGATCACAGATATGGCTCTCAGAAAAGGAGAAAGTGCTTCAACCCTTCTGGGCAAGACCCAGAGAGCTGCATTGCTTATAGAAAGGAAAAGAACAAAGGTTTGGGATCCCCATGTTAAGATGATATCCAGGGGCTGGAGAGAGCTTTGGTTCCTGCTGAAAGTTTGGTGCTTTGGGGACTTGAATTCATGCTCAGAAGGCCCTGTGCTTTGCTGAATGCTTTTCTGACATGTTCTTAAATGCTTAATGGCTTCCAACCAAATGACTCTCTTTTGTTTGTTTTTTTTCACCCAGCCTCTGAAAGCTGTAGTTGGCTTGTGGTGCTGAATTGAGTGTTCTGAACAGGTACACTGAGAATGTATAGGATGTGGAGGAAGACTCTGTACACATCTCACTCCTCCGAGTCAATGGTGCAGCCAGGACACTGTGGTGAACCCCAGCTGTGCACTGTGATTGAGAGCCTGGACTCCACTGTGACACCCTGCCCAGATGCAGCTTTGCCTGTCATTCCCTCTGTGGCCCTAGATAAAAGGCCATGGTCCTTCTGTAGCTGTAGATGAGAGGGTTAGCAGTAAATATTTCATTGTGTGATGGTCAAGATGGCGAACGATCGTGACTTAATGCCTCTCGATGCCTGATTGTCACCACTGTATTTTCTCTTTTTTTTTTTTTTTTTTTTTTTTTTTTCGAGCTGGGGATCGAACCCAGGGCCTTGTGCTTGCTAGGCAAGTGCTCTACCACTGAGCTAAATCCCCAACCCCTCCACTGTATTTTCTGAGGCTCCCAAATTCCTTTCCCTCACACAAGCAGTGTCCTAGAGGCCGCCAGGGGAAGCCAAAGCACACCCTTTTCTCCCGAATTCTTTCTCCTTCAGGCATCTTTCTTGTGCCCATTTTTCCTCACCAGAATCGTTGTTCAACCTTTACATTTTCAGAGCCTGTTTTCTCACCCTCTGGCTTTCCGACGGGTACCACTCAAGGCTACTCAGTGAGCTGAAAACAGGCCCAGCCCTACTGGCTTTTCATGGTTTTCCAACCCTCTCCACGATGTTACACAAGGTCTGTGACTGGTGTTGTGGTGTCTGTGACTCCCCAGAGTGTTAGGAGATAGGACCTCGGAGAAAGAGCCTGAGGACTGTGCCATGGTAAATGGATCAATGCTGTTAACCGGCTGCCAGGCTGGTTATCCCACAAGATCTAGAAGAAAGGATGAGTCTTACCCTTCCCTGCCTCACATCCTTCCTCCTTTCCCTGCCTTTCACCTGGTGTGGACCTCCAAATGTGCTCTCTGAACCAGCGTTCACCCCTCCATTTATCACTACTTTGTTGCTCCAATGAAGGCCAGAGGGGATCTGCCCTTTCCCTTTCCACTGTGGAAGGAGGCAGCCTGAAGTCTTGCCAGGTATGATGCTCTTGACCTTGGACTTTCTAACCTCCAGACCTAAGATTCAAACCTCTCTTATTTATAATTGTCCTGTTATCAGGGAGTCCGTGACATTCTTGCAAAATAGACTAAAGCCAATGGGTAATATTCCTTCATTTCTGCCAGTCAAGGAGAAGTACTTTAGCATGTGTTAACTTTATAGGACTTGTTCTCTTCTCATAAATTCACTCAAATCCCCTCGGATATAGTTATCTCCAAGAAAACCAAACACCTGATTGGGCACTGGCTTGAGGGAAACTCTGTGCTGAAGGCATCAGTGGGCAGAAGGAGCTGCTTGCTTTAAGTAGCTGTGGGCCTCATGGGAGGCTAATTGGCAAACAAAAGGAGAAGAGGAGCCTGGTCAAGCATGACACATACACAGCTTACCCTGCCAGGGAGGGGCAGTTTGCCCAGAGGCTGGGAGAACAAGCTTTTCGGATGAGCACCTCACTCCCTGATCCCTAGGAAACTGCAGCTGCTGTGCTCAGCTGCTCTGACATCCCGCACACAAACATCAGTATCAGATGGAATCAGGTCTTCTATTCCTCCTCCGCCATTCACTAACATCATCACTGTGAGAGAGTTACTCCCTGAATGTGTTTTCTTACCTGTGAAATGGTGCTGGAAGTCACACCTCTCAAGCTTCGGGTGGCGTTTGAATGAAGGTCCATTCATAAAGCAGTTGCTACAAGTACCCAGTACTGATCACCCCTGTCCACATCATCACCATGATACCAGCAGAGAGCCAAAGCCTGCAACTTTGTTCTCCATCCTTCTGTTGACTAAGATTCGAGGGCACCAGAGGGCAGCACTACTCATCAGAGTAATAAGGAAATGATAAGTGTCACAGTACACAGGGAGGAAGCATTCTCTGGTCCAGAGAATGCATCTGGATGTTCATACCAGGTGAGGAGGCAGGGAAGTTGTCGAGAATGACCCACCACTGCATCTGTGGCTTCCTAAGACAGGGACAAAGAGGACATAACAAGGGAAAGTGAGTGAATAGTGGCAGGAAAATGAATCGGGAGTAGGGAGGAACTGCTTGCCATTAATCATCATGAAGAATAGGTCCCCGAGAGCTGCCTTGGGCTCCACAGTGATTAATGACCTTTTTAATTTCTCTGTGCATCGTCCCAATTATGCAGGGCACTGAGGGAGGCCTCTCCTTCCCTATGGAAGCATGAGCTATCTGTGCATTGGAGACCCAAGTCATCTTCCAAAAAAGTGGGTCCTAGGAATCAGGGCCTGCGGATTAGGGGGTAGGTTGGATCCCAACAGCTGGCCAGATGCAAATGCCCATCCCAGAAGACAAGGGAGTTGCATCTGATTCCTCTCAAACCTGGCTGCAAGGAAACAACATTTTCTTAGCAATTTATCCCATCTTCTTTTAGGAGCCCCATTTTTCCTGAATGACAAGGTCTTAGCATGCTCTAGAGTTGTGTCTTTCATGTTCTTGGTGACAAAACTTGAGCTGAGAGTCTGGGGCAGTTGAGTACTTGAGATTCTTGTCTGGGAACGTTATCTTCTAGTTCATCTACCTGCTGGTCAAGCCCTAGGTTTTCAGTCCACTGAGGCCAATTCTGAGGGATGTCCCACATGATGTCCCAACTTTTAACTGCCATTACCATGCTGGAGCAATGGGGATCCTGAAGGGCTGGCTCTGGTCTTAACTATGAGTCCCACAGAGCTTTCTAAGATCCCTGTTCCACCAGACCCAGGCGCTGCCTCAAATCTTCCTCACACTTTTGCAATAGCCACTCTCTGTCTACTCTCTTGATCTAGTCCTGGGGAAGGCACAGTACATACTGATCATTCTCCCATGTCTCCCAGACCATGGTTCACACACACATCTCCTAAGCTCCTATTCCCACTAAGATTTCGACTTTCCAGGCACAAAAGTTACCAAGTTATCTCTTCTCACTTACCTGAAGCATAAGCTCCACACTAAGAAGTTTCTCCTCTCTCCCCCCTCTCTCCCCACCTCTTCCCTCTCTCTCTCCTCTCTCCCTCTCTCTTCTCCTTCTCCTCTGTCCTCTCCTCCCCCCTCCCCTCCCCTTCTCCCCTCCCCCTCTCCCTTCCCCTCTCTCTCCCCTCCCTCCTCCCCCCTCTTCTTCCCCCTTCCCCTCCCCCCTCTCTCCCTCCTTTCCCTCTCTCCCCCCATCCCTCTCCCCTCTCCTTTCTTTCTCTCCCTCTGAGAGATGGCTCAGCAGTTAAGAACACTGACTGCTCTTCCAGAGGTCTTGAGTTCACTTCCCAGCAACACATGGTGGCTCACAACCACCTGTAATGGGATCTGATGCCCTCTTCTGGTGTGCACAAAGACAGTTACAAGTGTGCACACATGCATAAAATAAACTTAAAAACAAAACCAAAAAAATCTGTGTCTCTGCGTCTCTGTGTTTTTGTGTCTCTGTATCTCTGTTTATGTCTGTCTGTCTGTCTGTCTGTCTGTCTGTCTGTCTGTCTCTCTCTCTCTCTCTCCCCCCCCCAAGAAGTCAGAGGAAGGAGGAGAACCAATATCTTTATTGTGGCCTATATCTTTAAAATATTATCCTGCCACGTTCACAGAAGCTACAGAGAGGCTCAAAGAAGAAATGAGCACATCCTGTAGGAAGATCAATAAAATTGTTCATGCAGAGAGCCATGTTTCTTCATTATTAAGCATGCAAGATATAGAGTCTGACAGCTCTCGGTTCAGTGCCAGGTCTCTTGTTACTTCGATGTGACCTTGAGTCAGTGGCCCAGCCACCTCAGATGTCCATGCACTGGACTGTAGAGTAGGGAGCATGCACTCATTTGTATTGTTGGAGATCAGCTGATCAGTGGATGTCCAGAGTCCTGTATCAGAACATGTGAAAAGAGGGCCAGAGTTTGGTTCACTGAGAGGACTGGGGGGACAAAAGAGGGAGAGATAGAACTAAAATTTGGGGGCCATAAGTCATATCAGACCACAGAGGTGGGAGACTCAATGGAAACCAGCAAGACACACCACAAACAGAAGCTTCAAGAACCAATAAGAATGATGGGTTAGTTCAACTTATTGATCCATAGCTTATGAAGTGCAGGGTTGAGGGGGGGGGGCTGAGTAGGGAACAACATGCATGGCCAGTGTAAAGATGATTCCCCCTTAGTTAAGACTGAGATTATAATTAGTTAAACACCCAAAACACTTAGAAATATGTAGCTTCATCAAACAGATATATTTTTGGTTTGGGTTTCGTTTGGTTTATTTTAATGCATTTTATGCTTCTAAGAGCAAATTAATACTCTAGGAGAATCTCATTGACTTAAACAAGAGTCTAGATTCTATTTTTAAATCAGTGTACTGAATCTTGACCTTTAGTCATTACACATAGGCCGTTTTTCAGATTCCTCCTCCATCGGTTGTACGCAATCCACTCCGACCTTTTGCACCATGTTTAACATTCATGACTTTTTCTGCACTTCTTTTCTACTTTCCTCATTGAGAAATTTATTACTGCGTAGATTTTCTTACCAACGTATATTCCTCTTCGAACATCTTTCCTCCCCACTCTGACTTACTAGGGCTTTTGTGTTTTATTTCTTTCCCAGATAGTATGAGACAGAGCAAAATAAAATTTGCTAACTTATTAAAAAGGAATTGAATCTAAACTTCATTTATGACATCATGTAACAGACCAGAATTACTCATCGCAAATTGTGAAACTATAAAGTTTTGTATGTTGCAAATCCCAAATAGTGTTTACTGACACTTTGATTTCTTTTAAAAAAGATATTTAAAATTATTTTTATACAATATATTTTGCTCATATTCTTTGCACTCCCCAGACTCCACCCAGATCCTCCCCACCAACTTCATGTTCTTATCTTTCTTTCTTGAAAAGACCAAGAAAAATGATAAAAATGAAAATCAAAACAGAATAAACTAAAGATAAAACGAAGAAAATCAATAAGACAAAGAAACATAAAGCCCTTGGAGTCCATTTTGTGTTGGCCCAACTACTCATAGACATGGCATCTGCCGGAGTGGCTGGACTGTGGCTGATATGTGCAGTAGTAGTCCGTTGGAGAAAACCGAATTTCCCTTTCCCTTCAGGTATCAATGCAAACACCTTCTTGGTTAGGTGTGGGACTTTATACCCACAACCCCTTCTCAGTGCTCCAGTTTGCCTGGTTTGAAGTCATTAAGGTCTTATCCATTCTGCCAAACTCGAGTTTGCATCTTCATCATCACTGTTGGGTATCCACCACCTCTGGCCCTTACACCGTTTCTGCCTCTTCTTCCATAGAGATGGCTGGGCCTGGATAAAGAGGAGGGCTTGGATAAAGACATCTCCTTTAGGACTGAGAGCTCCAAAGTCTTTGACTGGATGCACATTGTCTACTTGGGGTCTCTGAGTTAATCCCCATCTACTTCAAGCAGCTTTTCTGATAAGGGCTGATCTATTGGCATAACGGTATGTCATTGTGTTTTATTGCTATGCACCCTTAGCAGGCAAACATTAGTAGACTTTCTCCTAGCCTTTCAATCTATCTAGTCTCAGGTTCTTGGCACCTTCAGTTGTATCATGTGTGGGTTCCATCTCACTGAGTGGGCCCTAAATCCAGGTCCCAGAGTTTGTAGCTAGATGATACTGATGAGTATCTTTCTCTTCCAGTAGTGTGCAAAGTACTGTCCAGGAGCGTGCATATATGAGAGTTAGTAGGGGTCAACCCAGGAGCAGGTATGCTATTCAGTAGTGGTGAAGCTTGGTGGCATAAGTTGTCCAGCTCGGGGCACTGTCTCCCCCATTATATAGTGTCTCTATTTAGATTCCTTTCACATGTTTATTACAAGGAACTTCTACGATAGTAGGTTTCCATAAAACCTTTCTCATTTTAAATGTATTCTCCTCTGATACAATACTACATCCTGACTGCAACCTCCTCTCCCTCCACCACTCCTGGTCTCCTCCACCATCTCCTCTCTTCCTCACATCTACTGCTCCCCCATTTCCCTTCAGAAAAGAGCAGCTTCCCAGTGATATCAACTGAACATGACTTAACAGGATGCAATAAGAGAAGGCACAAACCCTCACATGCAAGGGTGAACAAGGTATCCCAGTAGTGTCCCCACAGCAGGCAAAAGAATCAGAGACACCCCCAATTCCTATGTTAGAAGTCCCACAAACAGCCCAAGCTAAACATCCACAATATATATGCAGAGGACCTAGCACCAACCCCTGTAGGTTCCATGACTGTCACTTCAGTCTCTATGATCCCTGCTTAGTTGATTCTGTGGGCCATTTTCTCTTGATGTGCTCAACCCTTCTATCTCCCACAGTCCTTCCTATCTTTCACAGGGTTCCCTGAGCTCTGCATAATGTTTAGCTGTGGATCTCTTCCATGAACTGACAGAGGAAGCCTGTCTGATAACAGTTAGGCTAGACACCAGTCTGTAAGTATAGCAGAATATCATTACGAATCATTTCAATGACTTAGTTTTTTGGTCCGCAGTGCTTGGTTCCCATTTCCCACCCCTAATTAATCTCCCTATTATAATTCCCTCTTTATCTCTTTATGATGTTATATTCTATTTTTGCTTCCTTGAAAGATATCCTCTTCCCTGCTTGGTCCCTCACTAGCTATGTGACCTTTATGATTACTTTGATTGACATACATATATCAAAATCTTAAATGCTAACAACCACATGTAAGAGAAAAACTGCAGTTGGAGAGATGGTTCAGCGGTTAAGACCACTGACTGCTCTTCCAGAGGTCCTGAGTTCAATTCCAGCAACCACATGGTGGCTCACAACCATCTGTAATGGGATCTGATGCCCTCTTCTGGTTTGTCTGAAGACAGCAACAGTGTACTCACATAAGATAAATTAAAAAATCTTTTTTTTTTTTTAAGAGAAAACTGTATTATCTGTCTTTTGGGGTCTAGGCTACCTCACTCAGGCTCCATTCATTTACCTACAAATTCTCTAAATTCAATTTTCTTAACAGCTGAATAGTATTTCATTGTGTATATATGCTAAGGTTTCATTATCCATTCATCGGTTGATAGATATTTAGTCTGTAAAGTTCTGGCTATCATGAATAGAGCAGCAATGAACACAGATGAGCAAGTGTCTCTGTAGTAAGATATAAAGTCCTGTGGGTACCGCCCAAGACTGGTATAGATATTGAGGTAGAGCAATTCCCAATTTCCTGAGTAGCCTATGATTTCCATAGAAGTTATACCAGTTTGCACCAGCATGAGCTTTCATCTGTCTTATTGATCTTGGCCATTCTGACTAGTATAAAATGAAATCTCAAGGCAGTTTTAATTTGCATCTCCATAGTTGTATGGTGTCCTGACCAAGATCCTTGGGGGCAAAGGTAAGAAGGCACAGAGGCAACAACACAGACTCCAAGAGTCAAGCAAGTGGCAAAAGTAGACTCATTTATTACAGGAACTGGGTAAACCTTTATATCCCCCCTTTTCCAGCATCTCACTGGCTCTCAAACAGCCAGATATGATGCTGTCTTTTTTTCAGTGTCTCACCCCACTACCTGACCCAGCATCAGTGGTCTCTAGCTGTGCTGGGAGATTCTAGGTTGGCTCAAGGAGGAAATATCAACTGCATATATGCCAGCATTGCTGCTGGGCCTGCTTGGCTAAGCTCCTCCTACATGTCCGCCCTTTTGTTTTTATTTTGATAGCCCAGTGGGAGTTGGAGTTCCTTGCTCCAGCCTTGTTGACCCCACCTCAGGGGGCTTCCAGTATAGTGGACCATGCCTGTCTTAGGTTGACCTGACAAGCAGGTTCTTACCTGTTATTGACTACCAGCCCTTAAAGGACATACCGGGATGTAAGGAGGGAGCTTAAACAGAGGTCTCAAAAATTTCTGTGAGCCAAGCTCTAATCACCTCTCTGGGTGGGCCACGGTCTGGATGCTCAAGAGCCATGAGTACTTGAAGCATAAATTTGTTGATAGTGCGTTGCTGAGAGATGTACTCTATAAGACACTTAAGCAATATAATAATTATTATTATTATGCCTCCTGCTACAGCATAAGATACTATCCAGGAGGAGTCCAAAAACCTTTTTATGTTGTTTCACATCTTTACCATGAATCAAAAGCAAGAATGGGTTTCATTGAGCTTGGATACACTGAAATAGAGAATCCCAGAAAGGCATACAGGTGAACTGACTGAATTTTTTTTCTGGGGCGACCCACAGATTGAGCTCTTCTATGTCTTTTAGGAGCTGTGTGGTAGCTCCTTATAAAAGAGATGAATCAGGATGTGCCAGCATAATGACCATACAGTGCATGGTCAAAACATCTTTAGGGACTGCTTGTAACACCTCGGCCACTTAAAGCTGGCAGATGGTGGGACTATTTTTCATTCCCTGGGGGAGGACTGTCCATTGGTATCTCTTAGCTGGTTTTTGCATATTAGGTTACCACACTGGAAAGGCAAAGCTCCACCTGTCCTGTGGTGCCAGGGGGATTTGGAAAAAAACAGTCCTTCATCTCCATCACTAGTATGTGATAGGAGGGTGAGAGGGCACCAGGATGAGATAGTCCCGCTTGAGTATCACTGTTTCTTCCTTTTGTTCATTGGTAGTGCTCAGATCTTGTAAGAGTCTATATTTTCCTGACTTCTTTTTTTATGACAAAGATGAGGGCATTATGTCTACTGGTTAAGGGTTCTAAGTGACTCAATTTAAGTTAGTCCTCAACCAGTTCTTTGAGTGTAGACAATTTGATTGGCCACTGAGCCACCCAGATATCCGGGTCAGTGATGTAGGGATCAGATATCATGATGGAAAGAGGTCCTGAATGAGCAGGAACCCTCAGAATTGGGGATGATTCCCTTTTAGGAGACCTGATAGGACCAGTTATTCATGTTCCATAATGTCATCAAAGAAAGCTCAATCATTCATTGTAATAATGACACCCATGTCCTCTAATATGTCTCTGCCGCAAAGTGTGTGAGGGATGTCAGTGATAACAGGAAGGAAAGAGCCCTGGTTGCCATCTAAATTCTTCCCAACACACAGAGCAAATCCTAAAGATGACACTAGGCGTGTCAGCCGATAGCAGGTTGGGTAACTGGGTTAACGTATGCCATGTGACCAGTCAGCATGTCTAGGGTGATGCTAAGGTTATATTCAAGATTAAACCATGCCTGATACTCAACCAAATTCTGTTATGCTGACTGCCAGTTTAAAAACTTGGTAGACTCCAGGACTGCTTTAAGAAGATTCTGCCAGTCATAATAGGTTTGTAAGAACATGGCCTGTTCAAAGTAGGAAGACTCAAGCCCCAATTCATTAGCTAACTTTCTAACTAAAGTAAGGTCAGCCAGGGGCATGGGGACCCAAGGGCAGTTGGCCTAATCAGGGTCAAGGTTGACAGGATAAGGCTTGGGTTGGGTCCTATGGGCCAAGGAAGGCAGCTGCACCACAGGGGATTGTAGGAGCCCAACTGCAGAAGGTTGTAAGTATGGGAGAGGCTGAGCGGTATTGTCTGTGGCACAAAGTTCATGCCATGAGTACTGTGAGGGGGTCTTATAGCTAGTGCTGGGGTTGATCAGACATCTTTGACAGTGAAGTGGTTTCACCTGATAACTGCATGCCCCCCTTCTTGTCTTCCTCTTTCTCCTCCTCATCTGAGGAGTCTACCGAAGCCAAAAGGGCCAGCGTGGAGGGGCAGTTATAGACAAGTTCACATTTGCCTACGTTTGTTGTGGGAGGCAATAACTTCTTCTGGGGAAACATATTTTAGACTAGCAATAATGGCAAGAAGAATCAGAACAAAAGAGGCAGGAGAACTATCCATGAATTCACCTCACATTTCCAGGCCAGAAACAAAACCCAAATCCATAAATCAGGTCCCCACATGTTCTCAGGAAAGACCCATGGGGCTAGAACAGCCGCCTCAGTCCAGAAGGTTGCAGATCTGAGGATTTCACTTTCATGTCCCTTGTTTCCTATGGCGAGGCAAGACACAGAGTAAACTAAAAAGTAAGGGGAAAGTGTGTGTTGGACTCAAGTGTCTTGGTTAGTAGGGGAACTTCTGAGGTTCATTATGCCCACAAGGTGTCTTCATGGGGAAGGCCATGGGGTCAGGAACAGTCCTTGGCTCTGTCTCCTGCATGGAGTTCTTATGTGGAGACACCAGGCGAACCAAAAGTAAAACAGAACGTTACCTCCCTATCCAGACAAAAGACACAAAGAAATAAGAGGAAGACCTCCACACTTACCTCTCATGGGTGCAGAGCAGGTAAAACATGAAGGGACCAACTTACCGAAGAAGAGGGTACTTGACTGTGCTGCAGTGAGGAATCAGTCTGAGGAATTTAAAGATGAAAACTGCGTTCAAAAAATAAACTTGGACCCAAACAAGCTCAATGCCCATGCCTGTATGGGTAGAGAGCAACAGGCTGGGTGGTGGATGTTGCTTGTGACCATAACCAAGACCCTTGGAGGCAGGCATAAGAAGAGTCAGGCAAGGGGCAAAAGCACATTCATTACAGGAACTGGACAAACTTTTATATCCCGTTCTGTATCTCTCAAGTAGCCAGATACGATGCAGTCTTTTTCTCAATGGCTTGCTCCATCACCTGATCCAGCATCAGTGGTCTCTAGTGGTGCTAGCAGATTCCAGATTGGCTCAGAGAAGTAGTATCCGTGGCACATATGCCAGCATTGTGGCTGGGCCTGATTGGCTAAGTTCCTCCTACAGTGTAGAATTATATCTGACTCTTCAATTTTATTCCATTGACCAGCATGTCTGTTTCGTGCCAACACCACACTGGTTTTATTCTGATAGCTCTGTAATACACTCTGAAATCTGGGATGGTGAACAGCTGGAATCTGCAGCTGTTCTCTCATTATTCAGGACCGTTTTTATTTATTGTGTGTGTATGGGTGTGTGTGGTAGCATGTGCGTGCCCATATGAAGTTAAAGATTCCTTTTTCAATTTCTGTGAATTATGTTAGAATGTAACCACGGATTGTGTTGAATCTGTAGATTGTTTTTGCCCGGATGACCATTATCTCAATATCAATCCTACTGACCCATGAGTGTGGGAGATCTTTCCATTGTCCAGTGTCTTCAGTCTCTTCATTGTCCTAGGTTTTATAAGACAAGTCTTTCACTTATTTGCTTAGACTTTTCTCAAGATACTTTTGAGGCTATTAAGAAAGGTGCTGCTTTCTTGATCTCTTTCTCAGCGAGTTTGTCATTGGTAGATAAAGACTTTTGTTTGTTGCTTTTGTATCTTGCTGATTTTGATACTTTCATGCGTCTTGGTTTTTTGTTTGCATGCTTCTTTGTTCGCAATGTTATTTGGATTTTTAGAAAGGCACTTTTACGTGTTTTTCCCCTTTGTCTTACTAAAGTCTGAGAATTGCAGAATGTTATACTCCAGCAAGAGCTAGCCCAAATAAGAAGCTTCCAATGACCTGTCTTGTATGTGCAAGAAGGCAGAAATGCACACAGAACCAAAAATCTTTATGTTAGTCATATAATTGCTGTTTGAACTACCAAAGGCTTTCCTGGGGAACTTGGAGACATAGAAAACATAGCTTTCTTCATAACTGCATAGGTATGATCAGATCAATTTACAAGAACATAGCCCCAAGGGACAACTAACAGGAATAGAGGCTGCGTCATCCATTCTAACAATCAGAGCCCTGAAATGCCAGATAGAACAGGGCGTAACAGAAAGGTACTTTTAAACCAGAGGCCACATAGACCATAAGCCTGGAATAGGAACAAAAGAAGAAAGCATTTTTTAAACTCAAGGCCAGATAAGTCTTAAACTCAGCAACCAAACCAGACAGCTTGGGGAGTCAGTCTGTAGGTGATTTTGATCAAAGAGAGTTCAGGAGAGCTGAGGAAAGATACTCTTCAAGGGAAGTTACAGTCCAGGGTGTATTCTCAGGCGCTCCCTGTCCAGGCAGTAACTGAGGCTTCCCATTAATTCAGTGACTTACTGGAGAGTCCTGAATCTGTCCTGGTGGCATTGGAATTCCAGAATCTATAACCAAAGAAACCAAAGCCTATGCTGCCTGTCACCAAAGAGATGAATGGAGAAAAGAATAAAATTTTTAGGTTATGCTTTATTCAGAGACAGCGATGAGTTAACATCTTTTTTAAAAACTCCTCCATGCCTGACGTCCAGCAAGACAGTTTTACAAGAACGGAGGATAAAAAGGCAGCCATTCATTCTGGAGCTCGGTCTTGCCCCTCTACTCAAGGTCTCAGCGACATTTCTGAGATGTGTATTACCTGTGTTTCTCCTGCCACCATGCCTTGCATTCTTCCTCATTCTGAGTGTTGGGCTCAGGCACTCCTGGAGATGCTGAATCTCATTGATGTCTGCCTGTATCAACTTGGTATTCCTCCATGAGGATCCAGGCTGGGGTGGGAATTGACTTGGAACAAACAAACCATTATAGTGCATATTGTTAAACCATTAATTACATGTGAGTACATTCTTTTCTAAAATATGTAGTAAAAATGTGTCTTTATAAATCAAGATACGAAAGTGCCTCTGTCACCTAGTTGGAGAGACAGATCATATATAGTTTATTCTGTTGTAAGAAATCTGCTTCTAAAACACCTAGCCCATGAGCCTGTGCCATTCCAGTTTGCTTCTCTGTTCTGTGCTAAATGCACTGACCAAAAAGAGTACGGATGGGGTAGGAGGGTGTCATTTGACTTACGGCATATAGTCCATCATCTGGGAAGCCAAATCAGAACCTCAAGGCAGGAATGTGGAGGCAGGAAATGAAACAGAGGCCTGAAGGAATGCTTGCCCTCAGTGATTGGTCAGTTTGCTTTCTTCCATAACCAAGGACTGCTTTCCCTCACAGACTTGCCTGCAGGCCAATCTGGGGGAAAAGTCCCCATTTTACATTGCCTGTCCTAGATGGCTCTAGCTGGTGTTAACAAAAAAGTAAACAGCACAACTGATCCCTTAGTCAATTTGACATGCAAACCTACCACAATTAAACTGTAAGCTGTCCTTTCTTGTTTACCAAGATCTCTTGTCAATATTATCACAATATAAACCATTCTCCCACTTTTAAACTCTTACAATGTTTTGAATTTTACCACGAGTCTAGTCTCATTAAAACACCCAACCTCTCTTTAAAAGTCCAAAATTTCACAGATGTAGGCTCCTATAAAATAAGATTACAATACATACTTTCTATCCCGAGAAGGAAGAACCAGGGCACTGTTACAATCAAATCAAGTCAAACTAAAACCAACATCCAGCAGTATAAATCAACTCGTTCAGCTCAGTGAAGGCATCTGAGACTCAGTCTTCAGAGCTCCAGAGAGCCCGGGTGGCACTATTTCTCTAGCTGCTGACATCTTCAACACACACAGCTTGTCCAATAGTGTCAGGCCAGCTCCACTCCACACTTGACACTGTCTTTAGTGGTCATGCCACAGTCTTGATGTCTCAGGCATGCTGGAGTCTCCACTACACCTGAGACTACACTTTCTCCAATAGCTGCCTGGCCTCTCTTCATGGACTTCAAATTTTCCACACAGTGCCAATAAGTCTCAGCCTTCTCTCTGGCCCCTTCAATCCTGCAGCTTCCATTCTACCAGAGTTTGAGTGTCACGTGGGAGACGCTTGCATATTGCCAATTTTACGAATATAGCCTTAGCCATTCTAGACCACAGCTTGTATTCTGATCCTGAGGAAATACTTCCCAGAAGTTTTCTTCAATGAGCTTCAGATTACTGAAAGCCACCAACGTTTAATTAAAATATGTCACACAAACAGCCTTCATAAAGTTTTTGCTTGCTTCTGAAACTTCAAGCCAGGCCTCCATCTGAACTTCTCTCAACATTCTTCTCTTGCAAGCTCTCACAGGACAGTGCATTAAGCTTTGAGCACTCAGTGGCTCTACCAACCCAAAGCTCTTCCAATCCAAAATATTCCCACAATCCTCTTTTTAAAAATAGCATGATGGGGTCCACCACAGCAAGATCATATTCTCTCTGGTACCAATTTTGATTCTAATTTAATTTTCATTGCTGTAATAGCCTTTTGTCAGTTTGACACACACAAACAGTGGTCTTATTCCATTAAACCTGATAACCTTCTCAACACTCCACCTTTCCACACCGTTGCATTGGGAATCAATGTTCTAACATGTGAACTTTGTGTCGACATATTCAACCAATAACAGAATCTCCTTTCAACCCGGGGTCCCATGGAAGTACAAATTCGAATTGGTAAATTTGGGGTGAGGTACATGTGCCTTAACACACGCCACACAACACTGAGGCTGCTGTTCGGTGAACCACTTGTGTGAAATGTGAAAGACTGTGTAGACTTCTGATGACATGAATTCCCTAGTAATTCAAGAGGGCCCTTACCATTTATTCTTCTTTCTGAAAGATAAATTTTCATCCTTTAGTCTTCAAGAAGTCTCAGTGATCCTTTGGTAACACGGACATTCCAGGTGCCTCCATGTTTTAAAACTAAGAGTTTAATACATGCATATAATGTGTGTTGATAAAAATCTATGTGCCCTCCCCAATTGTATTCATTAAGTGAGGGGGAAAAATCAGAAAATCTCATCTGTTAAAGTTTCAAGGGCTATCTTGGCTTTAGGACTCAAAGCTTCCTTATGACAGGTGACAGACCTTGTGGAAAACTATTATCTCTCCTGCTAGATTTTTTTTAATCACTATAAGATATAACCAAGAGAAACAATTAAAATATGAAAATATTTTATTTTGCCTTGGAGTTCCAAAAAGTTTAGTCAAGGCTCAGTAGTTTGTTTGTCTCTGTGGTAAGACAGAAAATAAGAGCAGAGTAACCTGATGAGGAAGACCTGTTTACATCATGGTGGCCAGGAAGCAAAGAAGGCACAGCAGCAAGGGACGAGCGAGATGCAGCTTTCAGCAAACACCCAAGTGACCCACTTTTTTCTACCTTGACCTCACTTTCTACTTTCTACCACATTTCAAGAAAGCAATATTAGGAATCAATTGAGGAGCAATTCATTGAGAACCCTTGGTGTCTATTCATTTCCTGAAAGTCCTTCATTTGGCAACCAAGGTAATATCTGAGGCTGTAGGAAACATGTTATACCCACATCCAAATACTTTTCTCCTCTTAGGCAGGATGGAGAGAGGTGATGCTGTCTCTCATCTCTCTCTCTCTCTCTCTCTCTCTCTCTCTCTCTCTCTCTCTCTCTCTCACACACACACACACACACACACACACACACACACACACAAACACTACAAAACTATAAACAAACAGAAAAAACCTACAAGGGATAGATCAGTTGTCCAGTTCTCAACACATGAATGTACTATATATTTATTGTGGCCTAAGATTTCCACTAGCAAGGAAGACATGGCAGAGAGATCCAAACCACGGGGCAGGAGTGGTGACCCTCTTGTATTTTGGGAACCTGGCCATGCATTAGTGTCAACTCAAAACTCCAAACCAGAAAGATGGTACGAACCCAAAGAGAAGATGCTCTACTCTTAACTCAGCCTCCAGCGAAAAGCATATATTTTTTTTCAAATTGACACAACTATGCTAAAACTAGATCTTATTTCTTACAGAGCAATAGGGGCAATGTAGTCTATGAGGGAGCAAATCTTTTCTTGGAAACATTACTTTGATCCTTCTGTGAATAAGCAATGCCCCCTCCCAAGGACTATTCACCATTCTCTGACCTAGGTTTTTTACTAGAGGCATCATAAGGGGTGACTGCTATTTTCTAATATTCCAGAAAAAAACACTTTAGGCTTCTTAGTTAACTGGCCAACGTTGGGCGCCAACAGCACTGAACCTGATCTTTCCCCTATTCCCGCCAGGAAAAAAAAAACAAACAGAACAAAAGAAACAGACAATAAATAAATAAATAAATAAATAAATAAATAAATAAATAAATCCCGATTAGACAGAATCCCAGCAGAAATGACTGGTATATGCAAAAATAAAGATATCTCCAGATCATGAATTCCCTGGCAGAGTATCTGCTTCTCTGAAGAGAATGGTAGGTATTTCAATTACTGCTTCTGCTGCCTCATCTACTGCTCCTATTGTTCTTGTCTCTAACACTTAGGGAAAAAATGGCAGAGAGTCAGAATTTGATAAATGTTTCATGGACAAAGAAGGATGAAGCTGAGGCATCTCTGACATTGCACCACTGTTGTATGTCACAGAAATGCTGAGGGGCTGTTGCGATGCTGCATAGTTCACTATGCTGTGACGTCAAAGTCCTTCTTAGCTGGTGATTCGCCAGCTCATCCTTGGAGTCTCAGAGACACAAACATGGAGGAGGTCTGCAACTGCTAAATCAAAGCTTTGAAATTCTCTTATGGAAAGACAATTGCTGGTATAGATAACCCAATAGAGACTTGGGACTTGGTATATTCCCAAAGGTGAAGTATACTTCCCACTCAAATTCTACTGAGAATGCCCAACAGTTGGTATTAACCTGAGTGAAAAAGAATAGTATTTATGATGGAATGGCCCATGGATAAAGATATCTTTCTGTGATAGAATATATAAGATCACTGCTTGGGAGATAGAGTTGGTCCAACTCTCAAAGTAAGATTCTCTCTCTGTTTATATTCACATTGGCTCTGAGAGTAAAGGGACAAGAAAGGACAAAGAAAACAAATGCTCTCCACTATAATCTCTCTAGGAACCAGGTGACACTCCACAAATGTCATATTGATCTTCTCAACTGTGCTGTCATAGTCAGTCTCTTCAAGAAGCTGGATTGGCCAAAGATCCATCAAAGGGGGGAGGTGGAAATTTCCTAATGGCTGAAGAACTACAAATGAGAGAACAACAACTTTGACCCTGTCCTATCAACAAAAATGGCATATGAACCATTGACACAGTTGAACACAACTGTCAAATGTTTTCATAGATTCATAGATGTAGAATAAAAATAAATATTTCACAGATGATTTTTTTAATTCTTTAGGATATATAAGGAATATATCCTAAGGAATATAAGGATATTTCATATAGACAAACAGACAGATAGATATATAAACAGATAGAATGATTTATCATGGTTTCCCCTCTGTCTTCTCTCAGGTCCTCCCCTGCCTCCTTGCCCATTTCTAAGCTTTCTATGTCCCTTTAGAAAACAAAAGGGCAAAAAAATAATAATAAATTCAACAATAACAACAAAGGATACTATTTTCCTGGTTTGCTCCTACTCTAGTTCTTTGGAATTCATTTGTAAATAAGAAAACATGCAAATATCCTTAATCTTCAAAAGCTTATAGTCTGGCAGTGGGATGTAGAAAATAAAAATAGATGGTTATATACTAGATAAAAGGTAGTGTGTACTTCAGAAAAAGTATGCTATGATGAAATCGATGCAGACTTAGGAGGCCTGTATTTGAACACATATTTGAGGGAGCTAGGGAAAGAAGCCAAGAAAGCATGTGAGAAAATAACATCAAATGAGAAGAAGCAATAAGTGGAAAGGAGCAATGAGGCAGAACCATGGCTGGAGTGAAGTATATCAGGGAGACACAGAGCTGCAGAAGAGGTGAAACATGGATGAAGGTTCATGGCTATGCTTTTGTGTATTAACTTGACTGGGCTAAGAGCTGTCAATGTGTCCTTTGAGCATCCTTCCTGGTATGCCTACAATAGTCTTCAATGCAAAGGTTAGCATTAGATGCATGAACAAAAGAAATGTCCTCCCAGATGGGATGGGCTTCATCTAATCTGTGAAGGATCCCAGAGGAACTGAAGTTGAAGTGAGGGTAGATTCGTTCTTTACTCAAGGTATAACAGCCATCTCCAGCCCTGAGAGACATGATTAGGACTGAAGCCTAGTTTTTCCAGTTCCCCCAGCTTCAGATAGCATATTGTGGGACTTGTTGGTCTCCACCATTAGCTAAGCCAGTGCCTCAGATAAATTTCCTGACCTGTCACGGCTCTGTGTGTATCTGTATGCCTGTATACAGATGTGTATTTTCATGATCTAATATACACATAATAAAGAGATATGGACATATACTGGCTATATCCAATGTGACTATATCTCAGAAGTACCTTGACAAATATGGAGTCCATCAGCTGCCAAAGACAAAATCATTCTGGGGTTTAGAGGCTCATTATGAATATTGCAGTTTTTACTCCCAAGGAATGGGTTTAGAGCATAGGAATTCTTGGGTTTAGATCATAAGAATGATTGTTACTCGATATGCCAATCACTCTTCATGGCATATCCATGGCAATTCCTCATGCCCCATGTATGACTGTCCCCGAGATGATACGCTGGGAACAGAGGGGTGAACACAATCAGTTCTAGTTCCCAATAGTTTCTCTTAAGAGTTTGTACACAGCTATGAGAGGTCAAGGATTCTTTGTGTTTTTCTCCATGATGAAACAAATTGCCACTGAGACAAGATTTTTCATCCTGCAATTTTATGGAAGTTGTGGCGTGGGGTGTAGGCTTGAAGTCCCAAGTTTCATCTCCCGCATTTATGTGAAAATGTGGCAACAGTTCATGCTTACAATCCCAGATCTGGGACATACTCAGAAGGATTCTGGGGACTTTGTGGTCAGCCAGTCTAGCTGAATTGGTGAGTTCTAGGTTTGGTGAGATATTCTAACTTGTACAAATAAGGTGAAGAGTGTTTGGGAACGATGCACTTTGTCAAAAAGAGATGCAGACACACGGGGACACACACGGAGGTACCACTTGGATATGTTGAGCCTAAGATTGCTACTAGTCAGGCTTTGGTGCTGTGACAAACAGTGGGAGATGCCTTTTCAAAGGAAGAGAGGTTCCTTCTGCTAATATGGTCTCAGCAATCTCAGTTCATGGTCATCTTGCTCCCTGGCTTCTTGGCCTCTGTTGAGACAGAGATCATGGTGGAGCAGAACTTCTAACTTCGTGAGGTCTGAAATCAGCAAAAGGTAACAGAAAGTGTGAGAAACAATATAGACCCTTCAAAGGCTTACCACCAGAAACCCACTTTCTCCAACCAAGCGGCACGTTCCCCAGTTCCACTACCTCCTTACAGTCTATTCAGTTTTAAAATCTATTATTAATTAGGTTTGAGACCTGATGATCTAGTTGACCCTGGAAATATCCTTAAAGACATACCCAGAGGTATACTTTACCAGTCTGCACAATGTCTATCTGTCCCATCAAGTTCACAATGAAGACTATCGAGGATACTAAAGCAAACACCTAAGTGAACAGTGGATTGAGTTGAGTATGCATGAGTTCAGCAGTTGGTTTGAACACACTAGGAATGCATGCCTTCCTTCCTTCTCAGTGTCTCTTGCCCTTTGGTATTAAACCATGTTTATGGTGCTGATGAAGACAAGATCTCTATCTCTCCCCAGACTCTTGCCTCTCTATAATCATGTGTGCAATGATGGCATTGCTCAATGGTGACAAGTGATTTGGGCATATAGTCTAGCTCTTTCTGCTCACTCTTGCAAAACATTCCCCATGTTAGGTGTAAAATCTGTGTTAAGGATGTATCATTGGGGGGCTAGGTGCCCCCAGTCAGTTATTCTCTGTGTTTTGACCAGCTGTAGTTTTCTATGACAGTCTCTGTCTGCTACACAGAAAAGCTTTGATGAGAAACAAGACCTACTGCTCTGTGCATATAAGGGCAAGTATTTAGAATGCAATTAGAAATTGTGTTGGTTTGGTAAATGGTGGTAGTAGTTTCTCCTCTAAGACCCATGATCTGACTAGCCCCAGGTGGTTGATTAAGGTCAAGCGATGATTTTCTTTCTGTTAAGTGGGCCTTAAGTTTAATTAGAGACCTATTGGTTACCATCAAGAAAAGAGGGCCACTATTCCACTATTCCACTTTTGGGAATATATTACCATGCCGGTCATTGTGGTTCAAGTGACCCAGAGTGTGAGCACAGGATAGCTGGCCCCACCCCTTGCCTGTGCAAAGCAGGAGAGCTTACCCTGGTGCTGCAGGTAAACAGGTGGGCTGCCCAACTCAGCTTCCACCCAGGCCCAGATTCAGGGTTCTGAGTGGCCCATCACAACAACCATCCCATCTAGGAACTACTAGACCATATGAAAGAGCTGGTCCCATAGATCCAAAGCTGCAGGATCTCCATGACACAAAGCAGCAACAGGATCTGAGGGGTGAGAAGCCAGTATTGATAGTGTAGCAGAAGCCAGAGGCTTCAAATCAGACCACTGATTCCCTGTAATGAACACTTGCAAGTAAAGCTGCTGGGGCAAAAGGGTTTACTGTGTGAGACAGCATGACACACCACAGCTTCCGTGGTGAGATTTTTTATTTCTATTTTTATTTTTGTTTTCTTTTGGGGAGGGAGTTGCAAGGGCAGAGGGAAGATACGAAGAGACAGGGAGGTGGGATTGGGGTGCATGGTGTGAAATTCACAAAGAATCCATTTAAAAAGTAACACGAAGAGACCCTTTTGCCCATTATTTACCTACCCCAAGGGCACACACACACACACACACACACACACACATACACACACACACAAATATATATATATGATATATATACACACTACCAAAGTCCTAACAAGCTACAGAGAAGGAATGGACCTTCACTGCTGTCCCATGTCATCATGTAAGGTTTCACTGGAAGCCTACAAGTAATGGTGATGAAAATACTAAAGAAATGCCCTCCTTTCGAGAACAATTGCATTTTACTGGAACCCAATGGTTGTATTAGATGCCTGTCTCATTTTTTGCTGTAACAAAATACCTGCCAAAGCAACTTAAAAAAAGAAAAGTTTTTCATTTGCTTATAGTTCCAGAAGACATGGCCCATCCTGGCACCAAAAGACCAGCAGGAGGAGCTTGTGGCTGGTTACACTGTGTTTAGTCAGTGTTGGGAGCAATGCCCTTAAAACCATCCATTATTGATGTTAATATTATGGTTAGAGTTAAGTATGACTGGGTTCATGGAAAATCCCCATGAAGAGAAGGCTAATCTGATGGTCAGGATGCCTAATGATAGACAAACTTGTGACCTTTCTGAGAAGCCAACATCCTGCTGACTAATGGTGTGGCAAAGTTGTGACCTTGCTGAGAAATACATCTGACATCAGGATTCCAATGATATGACAAACCTGTGACCTTCCTGAAAACCAACATCCTGTTGACATCAGCTGACCACACGAATACTGTGTCCTTGGCTCACGTAGATGTTTCCCACTTTCCCCCTCCCTCTGTTACCCCTGCTATGGTATAAATTCAGCCTTAGGAAAACATAAAATTGTCGCCTTGATCAGATTCCTGTCTTGGCATCCTTCTTCACATCTTTTGTCCCCCATTCTCTTCCAGGTACCCTCTGCTTCCTCGTTGACTGTCCTGCAGGATGGGACAATGGAACGAGACAAGTCAAGAGGTAGAAAATGGTCAATCTGTGTTCTACTGGCTTTCTCCTTTTAACCCAACCCAGGACTCTGACCAAAGAAGAGGAATGCCTACATTTAGGGTGAGTCTTCCCATCTCAACTCAATCTAAGTAATTCCTTACCCATGTGCTCAGAAATGTGGCTCCATGCTGATTTTAAACATAGTCAAGAGTAACTGTCACAGTAGGCAGAGTGTCCACTCAATATGTATAAAGTCTTGGGCTCACATCCCAGCAAAACACAGAAATGTGCACGTGCTCGCGGGTGCACACACACACACACACACACACAGAAGCAGAAATTATTATGGACAAAATGCTATTAAACACATGAAAAAGATGCACACATCAATGACCACTAAGAGAAATTCAGAGCAAAACAATAGCAGGGCAGTGTAGCAAAAAGATCTACAATACCCAAGGTTTGCGTGTATGTAGGGAAACAGACACTTTCACAATGCTATTGCACATGATCTGACAGCAATTAATGTCATAGAATCACCTATACCCTTTGATGTAATAGCTAAAATTAGGGCTTCTATAGGCATAAAAGAAGAAATGCCAAAACACGAATCCACTATCACAATATTATTTTGTTTAAACTGTCAGGTGTCTGCTCACAAATAATCTTGACACACCTTGAATGTCAGTCAATATGAAAGAGGTTAAATTCTTCCCATGACTCTAAGCTGTGAAATACTGTGCAGCTATTTTAAAGAGGTTAAGTAGATCTCGTGTGCCTGTTCCAGTGTGCTGTATCAGAAAGAAAGTTGTACAGCAAAATATGAAATCAGATCTATGTTTATCAATAAAAACCCACAAACATATGTCCATTATTTGCCCATATTAAGGAGTAGGAAAAAATTGGAACATTATATGAAACCCATAAGTAGTGTGATTTTTCTCTGGAGTTGGGAAAAAACTCAAGTGTGATGGAGGAAAAGAATAACTTTCTTCAATGATTCTGAATTAGTTTTTGGATGCAAGAGAGGCAGTATAGTAAGTAACAAGAAAGATGATGATAAAGTAAGTCAAAGATGGCGTTTATGCCCTAAGAAATTAGGCACTGACAGTGGAATTTCACATGGCAGCCATTTGTGTATCTGGATAAACGACGTTAAGTGGGAAGCAGGAGAGGGAGATGGCACCATTTTGGTCTGGGGTTTGGGGACTTCCCATCCCTTCCTTGATCCAGTGGCAGCAAGCCCAGCTGTACCAGGAGGAATCAATGCCGCCTACCCACACAGGAGGAGCAAGCAGCTCATTAAGACTGCCTCTGGTAATTGATCTCCAAGAGAGGCAGATGCCTTCCTGCAGGCATCCACATGGGCACTAAGACTGCCTCTGCAGCCCAGGATTGCCATGGAGCTGTTCTCTGATGCCTTTCTCTTCCTCCCATCAGGATGAAGATGGCAGGATTTAGTGCCTGCATTCATCATACCCATGAGATGCTGAGACCTTCAAGAATGTCTGAGTGTGCACCACCAAGCTGGGGACACTGATCTGAGGTCAAATGACTGGGGAGCTTAAAGTAAGACTTTCCCATGAGACGGTCCTAAAACCCACTTGAGTACTGTAGATGAGGAATGCAGAGTAGTATGGCTTTAAAAACTGTGCTATGATGGTATGAATGCATAGAACAGCAGCATTTTCAAAACAGACATGTTCAAGAAACTGAGCCAGGCCAGAAATACCAACTTATATAAGCAATTAGATCAGATGTCTTTATTTTTTGTCTTTATGTTGTTTTCTTTTCTTTGGAGGGTGGGGGCAAAGATTCATTCTGTAGCCCAGGCTAGCCTAGAACTCAGATTGGCCAGACAGACACACACAATATGTGTATCTGTCCAGGGTGCTGGGATTACAGGGTGTGAGCCATGATGCCCAAGTCTTAATTGAACTTAGTTTACACTGTGATTCTTACCCACCCCCAAGAGCCATGCTCCTACACAATTCTGCTATGCCTAATGGTATTTTCCTTTGGAATGGGGTTTGCCACCTCTATGGCTTCCATGAAGAAATCATCTACAGAGAAAGGGCCGCTATGTGCTTCAGATTCCTGGTATGTTTGGAAATATAATAGTCTCCACCTCTTAAGATTTAAGTTCAAATAAAATGAACCGCATCTTACATACAGTGCACCAGCTCCAGTCCTGAATGGAGGGGTACAATAGTCAAGGTAGATCTGCTTTTCTCTTTCAGAGCAGTGGGACACCTGCACCATACACTAAGAATGGGTGGGCCAGGAGCTCTGCTGGTGTGACAAGGTATTGTCTCTTCATTGTCACACAGCCCTGGGAGCTAAGGGCTGGGGTTGTCTTCATTTTTATCTGTGAAAATAGGACAAAGCAGAGAAATCTGGACAGCTCTGGGATCTCAGCTCTTACCTGCCATGGGGCCTCTTGGAGCAAGCGGGTTACTTGCAGATGTTCTCATACTGACATTCCAGATCTTCCCCCATAGACAGTGAAATCAGAATCCTAAGAGGGACTCAGGGGAGAGGGGGAGGGGAGAGAGAGATGAGGGGAGGGGAGAGAGAGAGGGAGAGAGAGGGAGAGAGAGAGAGAGAGAGAGAGAGAGAGAGAGAGAGAGAGAGAGAGAGAGAGAGAGAGAGGAGCTATCAGCCATGCTAGGGCGGGCTTTGAAGATGCAGCTGTCTTTGAGTCATTTCTGCTTCTGTAAGTCCCCTCACCCATATTCCTATAAATGACTGCAATAATGCTTATTGGATCACAAAATTAGACTTTGCTGGGATCTAAATTTTGACCAGTTGAGGACTTCCTCTCCTAAGTGAGTTGACATGTATGTGGCATCTCCATGAGAAACGTCTGCCTCACAGCACATGGCAAGCCCTTTATGACTGAGACATCTCCCAAGCCCAAGAAATATGGAAAGGTTCTTTTACCAATCTCTCTGAGTAGTTCCTATATGGTTCCCCCAGTTTGTGAACTCAGGAGCTATTCTAAACCAGGGCTGGGTTAGTCACTGACTTTCTGGAGTGCCCCTCTGGGGACAGATCCCCCTTACCTACATCTGTTCCTTTCATCTGATGCTGACTCCCATAAGCTGAACTCAAATCTCTGTCATAAAAATGTTTGTAAAGTCCTTTTCTTATTTTTAATTAACCTTATTTAGCCCTCAAACTTTCCAGATGCTTGGAAAACCTCCTTTATCTTCCGGCTTCAAAATTCTGTCTCCACAGAAGCCTCGGCCTGCCTCATCTATTAAATGACCTACAGTTATGAACAATAGAGAGATAAATCTGTTTCATTCAATGAAACAGTTACCCAATGAGCCTGAGTCATCAAAGCCTCAGAAAATTTGACACATTCATTAATTTTGTTCAAATTTATTTGTTAACCACAGAAATTGGGAACTATACAGGCTTAGAAGCCTGTGCCTTTTACATGAAGATATATTTGCTAAAATGAGTGTTCCCTTCCACACAGAAATTTGCAAAATAATTTTACTAAGGGACATGAGAGAAGAACTTGGATGTACACTATTCCACTGAAGCCTTATTTATGGAGCACCTGCAATGGGAAAGGTGCCCCCTCAGGGTCACGGGCTCTGATGAAACAGACCCAGGGTGTGTTGTTGCAGTGGCTTTTGTCTGGGGAAGTAAACAGGAAAAGCTATACCACAGAACAAGGTTCCTCGTGACCCCACTTCTCCCTCTCTAGATAACAGCATGGGCTTTGGACTGAAGAGCCAACCATTAACCCACCAGGACTCCCTACTTTGGAGCTTTGCCGGGGAGGCCCGACATGGGTTTTCTCGGCCAATGGGTTGGCCAATGTTGTGCCACTATAACAAATCCCTTGAGCAGAAAGCTTAAAGGTTAAAAAAAAATTAGTTGGAGCTCAAGGTTTTAGAGGGTTCAGTCCATCAATGGTGGTGAGGGTGTGACAGAGCACAGCAGCTTACATCATGGTGGCCAGAAGGCAGAGAAGGGAAATGCCTGTGTGAACTGGATTTTTCCTTTTTCCTTTTTGTTCTTTCAAGGTTCCTACCTATTGGATGTTAGCACTCACATTCAGGACATGTCTTTCCTCCCTCAACTAACCCTTTCTGGAAACATCCTCAAAGACAACCAGGGTGGCACAAAACCCCTAGGTGGCTTTTGGTCTAATCAGGTTGACAGTTAAGATGAGTCATCATGGGTAAGCAGGCTGTCTCATTACTCTGGTTACATGGTTTGTTCAGGGCTGCTCACCTGGCTCTAGTTGATCCAATGCAATTCAATCCCTGGGTCATACTGCAATGTTAACATGGAACCTTCCTTTCTAACGTTGCTGAGCTGTGGAGATGCCATCCTGAAATCCCCAAACGCCTATAGGGACTAGAGACAAGCATTCTGCAAGTAAAGGCAATAAAATACAAGAGAAAGCCCACAGGACAATCTGGGCCCCTGGATATCTGTGCCTTAAAGATCACAATTGTGTATGTAGAGAGTTTTGTGTTTCAAGTGCCCAGAATTTGTTTTCCCTCTAACTGGTGCTCAGTGGCTGTAACCAGATGGCTACAGAGAGGGGTTCCTCACATGGAGACACAACAGCAGGTACACACTTGGGCTTCAGCTGGATCTGTGAATAAAGTAGACAGGGCAAGAATTGCCACTCTGCTGCCCAGTCAGCAGGTATCCTCTGACAGCAACCCTCTCCACCTACCATACACCAGAAGTAGTATAGCTCCCAGACTGTCTGTCTTCTAGAGGCCTTGCTCTCAGCAAGAATTGTGTCCCTTTCTCTTTCTACCTTCAGACTCTATATATTAGGTAAATACTTAATGAGCACTTCCTGGGTCAAATATGATCATGTTCTTGAGCAACAGACTAAATTGAGTCACAGAAGATAACCACCCGGTGGTTATGAAAACCTCACTTTGATGTGAGGAAAATATCAGCCATTCCTCCAATTTGATCCAGAAAAGCTGAGAATAATCTGTACTTTCAAAAGCACCTTTCTCCAGGGCCTCAGATGAGGGCAGCAGTAATCCTCCAAGATGCGATTCCCATGCATGATCCCCACGCCCCACCCCACCCCAGGAACATCTTTTAAACTTTCTTCAGAATCACCATTGCTACTGAAAGGCATGCTCCAAGACTCCCCCATCCTCAGCATGTGGGACGCATGTGCATATAGAGGATCCCATGCTGAGCAGCCTGATACATGCATTTCATTGTCTGGTAAGCCCAGGATCTGGTTTTGGTAAACTTCAATGACATGTGTGTTTTATTGCTTGGTAATCCCAGGATTGGAAATTTATGAGCCTCACTATCTAATTTCCATTCATTGCCCTACAGCCTCTGTTTGACTCATTCATGTGACAGGAAGGAAGCTATATTAGGAGAGACTGCTGCTTCTCTAGCTCAAATGTCTGAACCTCATACTCTGCCTTCTTAACTCAGATGCTCTGTAGCAAGCATGGTTCATTCATATAAGTGAGCAGGACGCCATCTTCTGCCTTTTGACATCTGTATATGAAAATGGCTTTTTAAAAATATATATACTTATTTTCCATCCTGTCCTCTATGCACCATTAATCTGCTAGCTTCAGCTGGGATTGGCATGACAGAGCCTCTGTGTTTTACAATCAGCACTACAAAACACATGGGTATACAGTAATTAAGTGCTTATTAATCATACATAAACATATGTTTACACATATGTAATAGATGGATAAATAAATCAATCAATACATAAGTGCAGAAGAATACTTAGTAGTAGATTTTGTAAGGAGAATCCAACTGTAGACCAGGATATAACCAGGATATCCGGTTGTGCCCAGGTTGTTTCCCTTGAGGTGATAATAAGGTCAGCATTGATGGAAAAGGGTTCAACCCACACACACTTGGACCTGAGGTGTGCCTAGGGCACTTGATGGCTAAGAATCATCCAGTCAGTGTTGATATAATAAAGCCTTTGCTCTGGTCTGTCATCAGCATTCAAGTGTTTGAATGCTTGGCTATAGGGAGTGACACTGTTAGGAGGTGTGGCCTTGTTAGAGGAAGTGTGCCACTGTGGAGTTAGGTCTTTGAGATCATGTAGTGGGTTGGTCTGACGTTGTTTGCATTCCAATGCTAATATTGGTTCCTCAAGAAGGATTGCCACCAATGCACAGATCATCACATATTCAGGTGATGTCATGTGAACCTTCTCATTTTAATTGGTCAATAAAAGGTTAGAACCTGTGATTGGGCAATGAAGGAGAAAGGAGGGACTGGAGGCTCAAGAGTGAGGGACAGGTAGAGGAGAGAAAGAGCATTCGGGGGGAAAGATGGGACATAGGAAGGAGAGAAGCCTCACTGGACCAGAACCTCATGGCCTGGAGAAACCACAAGTAATAAGGGGTCTTATAGCTGGGGATAAGTTAGTATAGTGCCAGATCTTCTCAATCTAGGCATATAGCTTATGATTATAATAACTGGATTGTGTTTTTGTACAGGCTTATTGGGTGGAAATTCCAGCAACAGGTCACATATGCTCAAGCTGTGCCCAGTGTGACACACAGTCTCCTTCTGCTGAAGATGTAGAACTCTCAGTTCCCTCAGCCCATGGGCCTGCTATGCTTCTTGCCATAATGATAATGGACTAAACCTCAGAAAGTGTAAGCCATCCCCAATTAAATGCTTTTCTTTGTAAAATTTGTCTTGGTCATGGTGTCTTTTCATAGAAATTGAAACTCCAAGTATAATGCTATGCCAGGCTACTTTACGGTCATAGAGTAGTCCTGATGCAACTTGGTGTCTCCCACATACCCTTTGAGTTAGGAAGAGCCCAGCTTCTTTGTTGTTTCTGTGATGGGGATTTTCTTGTGCTCTGTGATGGTTATAGTTCAAACAAGAACTAACTTAGTCCCCTGCTAAAGGACACCTTTGTGTATATCCACTTGTGAACCAAGGAGCAGCCCTTAGAAATCTCCAAGGTCTTGATGTTGGACTTCCAGCCCTCAGAACTGTGAGAAAACAAGTTCTGTTGATAAGAAGCTACTGGTCTAGGGTTGCTTATTGTTGAAACCCAAGAGTAAAAAACATTGAAAAGATTAAAAGACTTGAATTTTTGTGAAGGAGCACTAAAGGAAAGGATCACCCTGGAGCAGTTGTCCAAGCAAAGACAACAGGATTCTCTGCCCCTACTGAAGAGACTCTGTCCAGCTAATAGAGAAGGCTCCCCTATTCCCTCTGCCTTGCTAAAAACCATTAGATTCCATTCCTAAAGCTAACCACCAAGTCTATTCCCTTATTTGGCCACTTCCTCTTTCTGAGGCTAATTGCCAAGGTCCAACTATCAAAGTATTGAAGCCCAGCAATTCAAAGCCCCTTTCCCTTCAGCTCACCTAATTAACCTAATTAACATGCCCAATTAAAATTAAACACCTCATCCTGACACATGGTTTCCTTTTGTACTGTAGGGCAAGTAGGCCATGTCACCAGACAGACATAAACACTGGCCAGGTTGACTGAGTTCTGACCCCCAAAATCTTAAAAGAATTGAGGGCAGCAGGAGTGGAGCTTCTCCCTACCTGTTTCTGTACCTGCTCTGGAATATATATCCATGACACCCCACTGACAGGACCATGGGCAGTCAGTCATATATAGTTGTGCCTGGAGTCCTTCCTCATGCAAATAGAGCATCACTAACACCTCAAACTCAGCCAATGGGAAACATCTACCCCCAAAATCCCACTCCACTTCTCAAGGTTTATATAGTCCCTGTCCACATGGAATAAGGCACACAAGTTACTTAACCTAGGATCTTGACTTTACCTGAGCTGTAATACTTGGGGAAGACTTCTCTCTTCTGAAGCATTCACCACTGGATCTTCAATCTACCTTACTGGCCAGGCTTGTGCCACCACCATAACTTCTACCACTGCCACTGGCACTGCCATGATACCTAACAAGAGACCTGGATCCTAGGTGTCTGCCCCACACAGGCCACCCAAACCTCCTCAAGTTGCAATATTCCCAACAGGACCCATGAAACCTATTCAACCCTGGCTTCACTTTGCCCTTCTCAGTCTAGTTTGGCACAGAGGTGTTTGACACTCCAGATGGAAGCAAGCAAACAGCAGACAACACTTATACTTTTATAATCTGCCATTTTCCTACAGTCTACATCTGTCTTCTATCCAGAGGCAGTCCTTCATCCTGTTCACCTCCAGGACAAATATTTCTGCCCCATATCTCCTGTTTCCTTCCCCTTCTTCCTCATCCTCTGTTTCCTGCCTTTGTCTTTTATTCACTGCCCTCTGTCCCTCTGAGAAAAATTACTCTTGGATGTCTTGACTTGATATTTTTCCTAACACCCACTACCACCATGGGACTGAGGATTATCAATGTTTCAACTCTCACAGGAACTGAAGATCCTATAGATTCAGAATACAAGAGTCTAAAAAGAAACCATTATCTTTGGGAAGCATTTCATAGTTTCCTGTGTATGTTTCAGTGTGTGATCTCTAGGATAGGTATATCCACAACATTAGTGTGTTGGTAGAATGACCACAGGGGCATTTGGCAAGATGTCCAGGTTTTCATCCTCATTAAGGACTGCTGTCATTACTGTAAGGGCTTGTTGGAGTGAATTTTCCCCTGCTGCCATGTAACAACATGGTGCTTACCTCTCGCTTCTGATCTGTGTTTCACCCTGTGAGAGGACTCAAGCAAGATACTTAAGAAACCAGATGTTAGCATCTTGTACTGTATCATTCCAGCTGCAGAATTGAGAAATTAGTTTTGTTGTTACTTATACTGATGTGAGATTCTATTGAAACCCACAATCTGTCTAGAAAATTGTTCATTTCCTTCAGATTTTTCAGTTTTCTTGAGTATAAGCTTTTGTAGTAGAATCTGATCACTATTTTGAATTTCCTTTGTTTCTATTATTATGTTTCCCTTTTCATTTCTGATTTTGTTAATTTGGATCCTGGACAATTTTCTAGACAAATACCAGGTACCAAAGTTAAGTCAGACTCAGATAAACCATTAAACAGTCCCATAACACCTAAAGAAATAGAAGCAGTCATTAAAAGTCTCCCCCCCAAAAAAAAAACAAAATTAAAACAACAAAAATAGCATGACCAGATGACCAGATGGATTTAGTACAGAATTTTATCAGTCCTTCAAAAAAGACCTAATATTAATATTCTTCAAGCTACTCCACAAAATGGAAACAGGAACACTACCCATTTCAAGCTGCAATTACACTTATACCTAAACCACACAAAGAACCAACAAAGGAAGAGAACCTCAGACCAATTTGCCTTATGAGTATCGATGCAAAAATACTCAATAAAACTCTTGAAAAATGAATACAAGAGCACATCAAAATGATCATCCATCATGATCAAGTATACTTCATCCCAGGGATGCAGGGATAGTTCTATATATGGAAATCCATCAACGTTTTTCCACTATAAAAACAAACTCAAAGAAAAAAGCCACATGATCATCTCATTAGATGATGAGAAAGCATTTGACAAAATTCAACACCCCTTCATGCTAAAAGTCATGGAAAGAACAGGAATTCAAGATCCATACCTAAACATAGTAATAGCCATATACAACAAACCAGCAGCTAATACTAAAATAAATGGGGAGAAACTTGAAGCAACCCCACTAAAATCAGGGATTAGACAAGACTGCCCACTCTCTCCCTACCTATTAAATATACTATTCAAAGTCCTAGCCAGAGCAATTAGACAACAAAAGTAGAACAAAGGGATATAAATTGGAAATATCACTATTTGCTGATGATCTGATAGTATACTTAAGTGACCACAAAAGTTCCACGAGAGAGCTCCTAAACCCGATAAACAACTTCAGGATATAGTGGCTGGATATAAAATTAACTCAAACAAATGAGTAGCCTCCCTCTACTCAAAAGATAAACAGATTGAGAAAGAAATTAGGGGAACAACACGCTTCACAATAGTCACAAATAATATAAAATACCTTGGTGTGACTCTAACCTAGCAAGTGAAAGATCTGTATGACAAGAACTTCAAGTCTCTGAAGAAAAAAATTGAATATCTCAGAAGATGGGAGGATCTGCCATGCTCATGGATTAGCAGGGTTAATATAGTAAAAATGGCCATCTTGCCAAAATCAATCTACAGATTCAATGCAATTCTCATCAAAACTCCAACTCAATTCTTCATAAACTTGGAAAGAACAATTCTCAAATTCATTTGGAATAACAAAAAAAAAAACAAAAAACAAAAACAGGATGGTAAAAACAATCTTCAACAATAAAATAACTTCTGGGGGAATCATGATCCCTGACCTCAAGCAGTATTACAGAGCAATAGTGATAAAAACTGTATGGTATTGGTACAGAGACAGGCAAGTAGATCAATGGAATAGAATTGAAGACCTAGAAATGAACTCACACATTTATGGTCACTTGATCTTTGACAAAGGAGCTAAAACCATCCAGTGGAATAAAGATAGCATTGTCAACAGATGGTTCAACTGGTGGTCAGCATGTAGAAGAATGCAAATTGATCCATTCTTATCTCCTTGTACAAAGCTCAGATTCAAGTGGGTCAAGGACCTCCACATAAAACCAGATACACTGAAACTAATAGAAGAGAAAGTGGGGAAGTGCCTTGAACACATGGGCACAGAGGAAATTTTCCTGAACAGAACACCAATGGTTTCTGCTCTAAGATCAAGAATCAACAGATGGGACCTCATAAAATTGCAAAGTTTCTGTAAGGCAAAGGACACTGTAATTAGGACAAAACGGCAACCAACAGACTGGGAAAAGATCTTTACCAATCCTACATCCAATAGAGGGTTAATATCCAATATATACAAAGAACTCAAGAAGTTAGTCTCCATAAAATCAAATAACCCTATTTAAAAATGGGGTACAGAGCTAAACAAAGAATTCTCAGCTGAGGAATATCAAATGGCTGAGAAGTACCTAAAGAAATGTTCAACATTCTTAGTCATCAGGGAAATGCAAATCAAAACCCTGAGTTTCTACCTCTCATCAGTCAGAATGGCTAAGATCAAAAACTCAGAAGACAGCAGATGCTGGTGAGGATGGGGAAAAATAGGAACACTCTTTCATTGTTGGTGAGATTACAAACTGGTACAACCAGTTTGGTAGTTCCTTAGAAAATTAGACATAGTACGACCTGATGACCCAGCTATACCTCTCCTGGGCATATACCCAAATGATGCTACAACATATAACAAGGACACATGCTCCAATATGTTCATAGCAGTCTTATTTATAATAGCCAAAAGCTAGAAAGAACCCAGATGTCCTTCAACAGAGAAATGGATTTGGAAAATGTGGTACATTTACACAATGGAGTACTACTCAGCTATTAAAAAACAATCATTCCCTGAAATTCTTAGGCAAATTGATGAAATCAGAAAATATCATCCTGAGTGAGGTAACCCAATTACAAAAAAACATACATGATATGTACTCACTGATAAGTGGATATTAGCCCAAAAGTTCGGAATACCCAAGATACAATTCACAGACCACATGAGGCTAAAGAAGAAGGAAGACCTAAGTGTTGATGCTTCAGTACTTCTTAGAAGGGGAAACAAAATACTCACAGGAGGAAATACAAAGTGTGGAGCAGAGACTGAAGGAAATGCCATCCAGAGACTGCCACACATGGGGATTCATCCCACATGCAGTCACCAAACTCAGTCAATTTTGGGGATGCCAAAAGTGCATGCTGACAGGAGCCTGATATAGCTGTCTTCTGAGAGATTCTGTCAGAGCCTGACAAATACAGAGACTGATGCTCACAGCCAACCATTGGACTGAGAATGACAATCCCATAGAGAGTTAGAGAAAGGACTGAAGGAGCTGATTCCATAGGAAGAACAACAATATCAACCAACCAGACACTCCAGAGCTCCCAGGGACTAAAACACCAACCAAAGAGTACACGTGGAGTGACCCATGGCTCTAGCCACATGTGTAGCAGAGGATGGGCCTTGTAGGGCATCAGTGAGAGGAGAGGCCCTTGGTCCTGTGAAGGCTTAATTCCCCAGTGTAGAGGAATGCCAGGGTGGGAGGTAGGAGGGAGTTGGTCTGTTGGGGAGCACCCTCATGGAGGCAGGGAGTTGGGGGGTTGGGGGGGGTTCTGGAGGGGAAATCAGGAACGGGGATAACATTTGAAATGTAAATAAAGAAAATATCAAAATAAGAATAGAAAAAAGAATAAAAGAGTTAAAACATAGAAAAAGAAACACACAATCTTCTATAATTTCAAATTTTTAATCAGAAAATTTGATGTGGTATAGAGGGCAAAATAGCTGTCACCTTTGTCTCCTACATTTTTCCAAGTGAAAGTGCCTTCATTTTCCTAGTGGAGTGAATATTAATATGATATGCCATTTGCTGATAATTTTAGGAGTGCAGTTATTGACTTAAAGAAGCTCATGGTATAGACTATTGCCATTGCTTTTAGCTGGTCACCAGAACTTGGTGGTAAGACTCTATTGCTGAAAACAATTCTGATCACATGAAATGGAGAAATGAATTTGGTTTTAAGACGATGGTTTTGTCTTACTGGCTAGCTCTTAGACACATACATGATGTAGCTTATTGGGGAAAGGGGATCCTCTAACAGTCTTCCCTAGCTGTTGTGTATCAGGGAGCTATAAATGTCATCCACTGTGGCAAGATATACCTATGGGTTCAATAGTGGTATGGATGTTTATAGGAATTTAATTTTTATTGCTGTGAAGAGATACCATGGCAGTTGAAGAAAGAGCTTAATGGAAGCATACAGTTTACAGGGTAAGTCCATGACCATCATAGCCAGAATTGTGGCAACAGACCAGCAGGCATGTTGCTGGAGCAGTACATGAGAGCATACATCATGAAGCAAAAAGCATGAGGCAGAGAGAAACCTCAATATCCCTTCTACTGATACCTCCTAATGTTTCCCAACAGGTTCCCCAGCTGGAGCGCAAGTCTTCAAACGTACGAGCCTATGGGAGACATTCTCACTGAAACCACCAGAGGGATCAACTATTTGCCGATTGGAAGGAAATAAGACTAAATCCACAGGAGGAAAAGTATGTTCCATAGTACAGATCTGGAAAAGTACCTGTGGCTAACAAACTCAGAGACCCCACCCTTCCTCCTCTGCCTCTCAGATCTTCACCAACAACTCTCTAAACCTGGTGCTAATCTAGTTTTGCACTTGAAAGAAATTGTTCAAAAGTCCTTCCATTTATAAACTCTATCCCTGCGATTTCCAATGAGGTGAGCTCTTGCGTACCTGGCACAATCCTTTCAAGTTTTCAGGAGACACCTATTAAAGGCAAATATCAGAACCACAAACAGAAGTCTTCGAAGAACGATATATGCAGGACACATGGAGACAGCAGATGGAAAGGATATGTGCTACTCACCGCCCTTGCTCTTGTGAGAAACAAGAGTATCAAGCTAGGCTGCAAGAAGCTAAAGGCTGAAAACCTTCTCTCTGAGATACAGGAAATGGTCCAAAATAAGCATTTCAGGATAAACCATGGTAACAAGTGATCATTATTTTAGAAAGGTGTTAAAAGCTAAATATACATTGCTAGAGCGTGTGATGTAGAACAAAGTATAATAGAAGACTCCATAGTTTCAGAGCTGTATTATGAATGTCACATAAATGTAGATAAATGTCTGTAGAGGTCAAAGTGCAATTCCAGCTCCTTCCAGCTAAGATCTGGTGAGAGTTTAGGGAACATGCAATCGTGTCTGGGCAGTGAACATGCTAACACACACCACTAGAGCAGGGATTCAGTGTTTTCCTTACACATTTGTATGAAAAAGATTATTGTTAACTTTGTTCTGTATGTCAACTTGTTAACCCAGTGCGTTAGTTGATGTTTCTAATCATATCAATTGGAGGGCAAAGGTCAAGAGGAAGAGATTCTGTGATGTCAGGATACAAGTCACACAACTTGGGTGATCCAATGATCCTGTATATCAAGGTGCATGGTGAACACCAAATGACTCCTGTGGTCATGGTGGTGTTTGGTCTCATTCTGGTAGGCATCATTGTGAATCTTGGGGTTTCAAACCAGTCTGTGTGCAGTATAGCCTATTGTTTTGCAGAATGTGTAAGATCAGGTTGAGGCTTAATATGTGGTGTGGTAAGGATATGGATCAACTAACAAGCCAAGAAATATGATAAGGCAGGCTCTTCTTTAATTTTTTTTCTTTTTCTTTTTTTCTTTTTTTCTTTTTCTTTTTTTCCCCCCCGGAGCTGGGGACCGAACCCAGGGCCTTGTGTTTGTTAGGCAAGCGCTCTACCGCTGAGGTTCTTCTTTAATTAAGAGCAGTCTCTACCTCTTACAAGAACTTAATTGGGTTCTGGAGATGAGTAAATGACAAATTCTGGGCACAACATTTTTAAGTCTGGATATGGCTCAGATCCTAAGAAGATCCCGATTCAGTTCTAACTCACCTAATGGGAGACTGTACCATGGATTCAATGAAAAGATCATGTATATCAGACTTGAAATTCATGTAGGCAACTGCTAATAGATGTGGTTGTTCCAAACTTCTTTGAGGTCTTGGTAATGGCTAACACGCCATTGAAGTTAGCCTGTTCTTGATTTCTTGAAGACTGGATGTAGTACCTGGCCATGTTATGGCTGCAGGGTGTGGTATCACCATCATGCCACCCACACACCATCAAGCCAAAAAAAAAAAAAAAGTCTGCCCAGATTGTTTCTGAATGTGTGGCCAAAATACCACAAAGATCATTGTGTTATTCTGGTTTCATTAGTTTGAAGATATATCCTGGGTTTTATCAAGAGCTGTGAGGCCAACACAAACACACCACTGAACCTAAATTTGAATCAAGCTTAACTGTTGTGGAAGAACCCTCAGCTTGCATTGATATCTGTTTGTTGTCTGCCATCATCATTGGAAGGTTCACTATTGAGTCCAAAATTTTGGGTAAACAGGGTCAAGCCTAGAAGTTGACTGAATTCAGGATATGGCCAGGTGCAGTTTATGCAACTTGATATTAAGGCATGACAATGTTGTTTGGTCATTAAAATGAGACCTTGTCCTGTTTAAGGTCATGGTATGATCCTGACTCCCTTGTGGTTAATATTGTCCTGAGTCATATGAAGAGAGGATATTGACAAAATACCCTCAAATTTGAGCTTAGCCCAAGCTTTCAAGGGAGCTTTCAGAATTCCATTGATAGCACTTTCCTGGCATTGCCCATCTGTCCCCATCATGGCACTGCATCATGGTGTTAAACTAGGTCCAACCTTCTTGGAATACTATGTGTGGCCTAGGCCACACTTGAGACCAATTTCTTGTCTAGATCTGTGGTACTACAGAAAAGACCTGAGCACAAAATATTCCTGGGTGCAGCCCACACACCCTTGATTCCAAGGTATTCCATGCTATTTGATAGTAAAGTGTAACCTGGGTTACACTTTATGATATATAGTTATGATATAGTCTTGAATTCCCTGATCTGAGAATGCTGCTGGGTTGGATGAAAGCAAGGTGTAGCCCAAAATCTTGAAAATAATATGTGGGATTTCATTTATTAGATCACTAACCCTTATTAGTACAGTGGGTCCATGCTTGTTTGAGGATTTGGTGTTGATTAACTCACACTTGAGGTCATTTAGTCCTATATCTCTTCAAATACAGAAATGAGTAGAGGATATGACCCACACATCATTTGTGGTGGTTTGAATAGGTATGGGTCCCATAGACTCATGTGTTTGAATCCTTGGCTCATAGGGAGTGACATTACTAAGGTGTGACCTTGTTGGAGTAGGTGTGTTCTTGTTAGAGGAAGTGTGTTACTGAGGGTGCAGGCTTAGAGGTCTCCTATATTCAAGCTATGTCTAGTGTAGCACACAGTCTCCTTCTGATGCCCACAGATCAAGATGTGTAGAACACTTAACTTTGTCTTCAACACCATGCTGGCCTGTATGCTTCCATACTTCCCACCATGACAATAATGAACTAAACATCTGAAACTGTAAATGAGCCCCAATTCAACATTGTACTTTATGAGTTGCCATGGTTATATTGTCAGTTCACAGCAATAAAACTCTAAGACACCATTCATGCCAAAATATGCATAGATTGTATGATTTTTGTTTGTGACCTAGACACCATGAAGACCGAGTACTCTAAACTGAGGGTATGATCTATATTGAATGATGAGAGACTGTAGCTCAAACATACATGAAGGTTGTACCCATCTTCTTAGAGGTCAAAGAGCCACCAGCTTACAAATGACATGGCAGTCAGGCATCAGATGGTAAGCCTTTCATGTAGTTGCATGATTTTTGTTGACTAGAGTATAGCATGGAGAAAATATCTACTGAAGATTAGATAAATTCTGTTGCAAGTCATTCTTTATATTTAGGTATGCTTTTTTATTGTTCATTAATGATTAATGGCTCTTTATGTGAGCCCCTGGCTCCATTAGGACCATGGCATGGTCCTATCTCCCTTGTATTAAGTATTGTTCTTAGACATATTAAAAGAGGGTCTAATCCACAACTCTTTAAATTAATCTGGCTCCAGACTACTTGCTAGTCAGGGAACTACCAGAAAACCATTAATAACATAGGATGGCCCTTACTCTAATATTATTCACCAGAGCACCACCCCGGGAGTTAAAGGTGTTCAAGCTTCTTGGAATAGTGGGTGTAGCCTATGTCACCTTTGTGGTCCCATGATCCATGATCTTAGGAAGTTCAGATAAGACCTAGAGGATTTCGGGGGCTGGGGACTTAGCTCAGTGGTAGAGCGCTTACCTAGGAAGCGCAAGGCCCTGGGTTCGGTCCCCAGCTCCGAAAAAAAGAACCAAAAAAAAAGACCTAGAGGATTTCTGGGTGTAGTCCACAAAACCCCAATTCCAAGTTGTACCCCTGTTATTTGATGTTCATATGTGTCCCAGACTATCTAAAAGCTTGTTACCTTGACAAACCTGATGCGAGAATGTGGCCCATGTTGTAAGAATAGAGGGTGTAGTCCACAAACCATTTTGATTATGAATGGAGGATGTATCACATTGCCAACTTTTTGTTATTGTAGTTCCAACCTTGTTGGAAGGCTTGGTGGTGTCACACTCATGCTTGAGGTAAACTTGTCCTGTATCTCCTCAAGTTAACCTAGAACCTGGGCATAGACAAAATACCAAGTGCAGCCTCACACATCCTTCATAAATGAAGTTTCCAGATTATTTGATGGCCAGGTATGGTCAGGATAATATAAAGGATTGGGTGTGATATGGTTCCCCTTGGTCAGGATATGTCCTTGGTAGGATGAAAAAGAAAAAGGTAGCCTTGTTTCTTTAAGTTTAAATAGTCTCAGGTTACATGATAATCAAGAGATTCCAGAGTATTATGGCCTATGATCTGATATCAATCATCAGTGTGGAAATGTCTGTAGGTGAATCCAAGTTTCATGTTGAAGAGGGTGTGACCTAGGTCAAAAAGGTTTTATTCGTCTAAGAAAATAAACTGAAGATAATGCCTGGTATCAGACCACGTCATGATCATGAATATTTCCATTTTCTGGGTCATTAAGCTGAACTTTGGTCCCTTTAATGCTTGGCTCATTTGTGGTGGAAATCTTTTCTGGTTTGGATAGAGAAAGAATGTGGACCACACAGCCTTGAAGAAAATATAAGCCCTGGGTATCTGGAGATCAAGGAATTTTCAGGTTTCCTTTGAGTTCTGTTTGTGGCCTTGCACCTCTGTTAAATAATCAGATCTCTATCAATGTTGCCTGCTTGTAGTATGGAATGTATCCAGATGTCAGGTAATAAAAAGAAGACCAATTTGTGGTTAGTCCAAGATCCTTGATAAACAGAGTGTACCCTGAGATACATTTAAGACTTCTTTGACTTAAAGAAATCAATTAAGGTCAAGATAAAGACTTGTTTCAGAACATTAAAGGAAAAGGAAAGTACCCTTTCTATCATGGTATGTATTTCCCTTGGTTACGTAGGGGAGAGCTTGTACCTCTCTGTATCACTAATCTGCTAGCCTTGAGTCAGGTTGTGGGTTCATAGTGGAGAACTTCTTGGCATGACAGATGTCCTGGGTTTTAAAGTGACCAACAGAAAAATATGGAATGACTAGTGAAGCAGTACTTAATAAAAATAAATCAATAAACCTGAAAAATGAATAAGAACACAAAGTTTGGATGCAACCTAAGTAACAATTTTTTCAAAGAGAATCCAGCTATGCTGTACAGAGGCTTGTGGGAGGAGCTGCCCTTACCTGTCCTGTCCTCTGCTGTGCTTGGGCTCTTGATGAACAGAGAGTGAATGATTGACTCTGCTGTGCTAAAATACACCAAGAACTCTGATCCCATGCACTAGCAGGTCATGAAGTGGTTTGCTCAGCCCTGTACTGATCTAAGACTCTCTGTCAAGTATGTTTCACCCATGTTGGAGCTGCATTCTCTCTACCATGAGTTTACTGCTCTGTTTCTGGGACTGTGGTCCCAGGTGACTTGCTGCTCGAGGAGCTAGAAGGCAACACTTGGTGGCACTGTGCAGCCTGCGGCTTGAAGTCATTCTTCACCAAAGAAATTTTCATACTGTAACAAGTTTCAAAGATCCCCCCAAATCTTTAAAAATCCCAATGTTATAGAAACCTCAAATCTCTTAACTGTAATCTCCAATGGACATCAAGACTATGTAACATACTTTGCTTCAAAAGGGAAGAGACAGGTGTGATGGCTATTCTTGGTTGTCACCCTAACTCCATCTGGAAGGAAAAGCCAATAATGGCGGGCACACCTGGGAGGGATTTTGTTGTTGTTGCTTAATGTAAAGTAAGAAGACCCAATCTGAACCTTTGAGTTAGGAAGAAACACCTTTGGTACAGAGGTGGGGTGACTACCCACTCTTTTAATCTGGGCCACACCCTCTGCTGGAAGCTTATGTAAGGACAGGGGAGAAGGAAGCTTTTGCTCTTCGCCTGCTTGCCTTTGCCTTGCTGGCACAGGACAGGTTCTGGTTTCTAAGATTTTTTTAAAGATGTGTTTATTCATTTATGTACAAATATGTATGTCTGCACATTTTAGTTTTGAAAATAAAATGCTTGTGTGTCAAGTAGACAAGGGATGGCTTGTGATATTTGCTTTTAATGTCAACTTGCTACAAATTAGAGTCCCCTGAGTAGGGACCCTCACCTGAAGAACTATCCTGACTTCATTAATTGATGTGAGAAGAGTCACACTGATTGTGGGCAGCACTGACTGGTAACAGACCAGATAAAAAGCCCTTTGCAGAAGGGAGACTGTTGCCTCTAGCCCACTCTGCCTTCCCTCCAGGTCCAGAGTGGATTCGCCTTGTTGGCTGCTGCAGATTCCTCCACGGATATCAGAGCAAGAATTCCTACCTTCCTTCATGCACTGAGGACAAGCAGCTCTCCAGCAACCTTCCAAGTTTTTGACACCAGATTGGCACCTCCCAGTGACTCAGCCTTGTGGACTGAACAACTACCAAGCTATCAGCCTTCCCCAGGTGAGGCTGCTACTCTGAGAGTGATCTGAGTGCTGAGGTACTCAGTCTCGAGGGCTGATTGAGTACTGGGATCTAATATTGTAGAACCCCATTCTCGGGGCTGATGATGCAGCTGTAAAGTGCTTCCCTAGAATTGGCAGGACCTTGGGCTCAATCCTTAGCTTGGCAATAAAATAAGATAGACCCAAGCTAGAGCAATGGCTCAGCAGTTAAGAGCAAGCACTTGCAAAGGGCTGGAAGTTTGCATTCCAGCTCCCAGGTCAGTTGGGTCAACAAAGGCTGACTCTAACTCCAGGAGATCCGAAGCCTCTAACCCCTGCAGGCACCCCATCATACACATAATTAATCAAATAAAATAAATCTTAAGAAAATTAAAAAATTAGAAACTTTCAAGGTAAGAGACATCTGAGCTTTTTGGTGAGACAGGACATCATTGAACCCATCATGTATTCCAATATCAATGGCTCAGGTTACAGCACAAAATGTCTTGAATTCAATATTGGCATTAACTGCTTTATGATAAGGTTTGAGACAAGGTACCATGAAGGTTCTGATGTGTTTCTGGCTCCCTTGAGTTGAGCATATCATTTCAGCTCAGACCAGGTAAACCGTACACACTCCTTTGAAAGTAAAGGTGATCTCAGAATGTTGATGGCTCACTATTCACTTCTGAACCAAGAATGTCAGGATGTCACTTTTACCCTGATATCAGTGTCAGACATCCAGCCATTGCTAGGTTCTATCTTCTTGGAGTATATATGTAGGATAGATCTCAGTTAAAAACGATTCATGGTCTTCCTTTATTGAAGTTAAGATATGACCTGGGCATGGTGGAGGGCATCAAGGTGCAGCCTATACACCCAAGATATCAGGTTGTGCCCAGTTATTAGACAGTTAGTTGCAGCCAGGACACTAGTAAGACCATAGCATGGTCCTAACTCCCTTAATGTTATAATGAGGTCATGGATGGATGGGACAAGTTGCCCCACACACTTGAAACTGAGGTTTGCCTAGGATACTTGGTGGTCAAGGAATGGGCCAGTTTGAATTGGTATCAGGATTTGGACTTTGCCCTGATGTTTGCCATCAGCACTACAATTCTTGTTATAACTCAAGATTGTTCAGGTATAGGGTTTGCTAGGGTTCACAGGTGAGAACTACATATGGTCCAGGATTTATTCAAGTTAGATACAACTTTGACTCAGAACAGTGCCATTTATGGCCAATAAAACCTGATGTTAAATGATGCATAGGTTATTTGATGGTCATGTGTGTTTGGACCCTCTTTAGGCTACAGTGTGAGACTCTGGTTCCATTTAGATGAAGATATTGTCTGCGTTCAGATGAGGGCCTAGTCATCATAGAATTATTGAAGGTCATCCGAGGCTACTTACTGGTCATAGAGTGGTCCTAATATTACTTACTATCTCCCACATACCCTTCAAATTAGGATGAGCCCAGCCTCTTTGCTAGTTTTAGGATGGGGCTTTCTCTGGTTTCTTTGTGATCAGAATTCAGGCAAGGTCCCTAGATGTCAGGGAATGGCCCAGGCTCCTTTGTATTCCTGGTTTTGTCCTAGATCAGCCCTGGTCTCTTTTCTTAAATGGAGAGGAGTATGATATATTGGTTACTTTTCTGTTGCTCTGACAAAACACCATGACAAAGATGGCAAAGGCAATCAATAAAAGTGTTTGAGGTTACAGTTTTGGAGAGATAGAATTCATGATGATGGAGCAAAGGGATGGATAAGAACGCCATCATCCACAATCACGAGGACAGAGAGAGTGCACTGGATCGTGTGAATCTTTTGAAACCCTAAAGCTCATCACCAGTGACCCACCTCCTCCAGCACGGCCAGACCTCTTACTCCTCTCTGAGCAGCTCCACCAACTGGGGGCCAAGTATTCAAATATAAGAGTCTATGGAGGCCATGCTTGTTCAATCCCCTGGCCTCAACAAGCTCATGGTCATATCAGAATGCAAAATGCATCATCTACCCTCAAAAGTTACCCATAATTTTTCAGTCTCAACACATTTTAAAGCCCAAATTCAAGGTTGCCTTATTACATACTTCTAATATGTGATAAGTGGCAAAGAATTTAGATCACTATTCCAAAAGGAAGAAATCAGAGCACAGTAAGGAAATTCTGGACCAAAGAAAAACCTCAACAAGACAAACTCCAAATCCTGTAGCTCCCCATCTACTGTCAGAGAGCTTAGCTGGCTCCAATCCCCACCCTGCACCTCCATTCCCATTCCTCGTGTAGGGCGAATGAACCCATCCCACTAGGAGAGGCAGAATGTAGAACCACACCCCCTTTGCTGTCTGCAGCATACATCTCTATGATGAGCTAGTTCCACCCCTGTGCGCACCTTTTCTTGGCAGATATCCCATAGCTCTGGCATGTTCAGCATCTTGGAAGTCTTCAAACAAAGTCCAGGCTTCACCTTCACAGCTTCACACAATGGCCTCTCTCTGGGCCTTTATGCAAAGCCTGTCCTGAAACACATTGCCTGGCCATCAGTGGCTCCCCTTACCTTAGAGGAAAACTCCACAACTTCTTTACTAATGTATCCTTCATGACTATAAACTACATGGATAACACTCCCATGCTTGGCTGCCCCCTTGGGATGAAGCCTGACCTCTTGAATTACATCTCAGCAGTTTCCATTGCTGCCTCTGTTTTAGGAGCAGAAAAACATTCCTCGGGCCTTTTCCCTTCACAGCACAGAAGCTTAGCCAGTGGGTCTTACCCTGAGGACATCTCTTTCCTTATTTCCTTTCAGATCAGGCCTCTCCCTAATCTCCTTATCTCTTTCAGCACAAGCCTTGACTCCAACATTGAATTTCCTGGCCCTCTTTTCAAACCCTACAGTTTGCATTTCTGTTTGCCCCACTTGCTCTTGTTTTTGTTCGTTATAGACACGCCTAAGAATGATAACTAATAACCATGTGAGAGTCGATATTAGGCTGTCTTGAAATCTCCACCAAAAAGAAAAAGAAAAAAAAAAAACACCAATCCATTACTTTTTAATTGAGCTTCAGGCAGATTTACAGGGCAAGGGCAAAATACCACAAGAGCAATCTCTAGCCCCATTGCTAATATTGCTTCCCTATGAAACCTCTACAGTCTACATAGCTCTCAGCACTACTGTCTTCCTACTAGGTCCTACTAGGGAGAGGGTGTGGTAAGCAGGAAAAGCTCAGTAAGACAGTGGGTCCTGACCCTCTAACCATTAGACATGTGTCTGGGTTACTTTCCTGATGCTGTAATAAAACACCAGACAGGAGCAATTTAGAGGAAAAAAATGTTTATTTTAGCTTACTGTTCCAGAAGTATACAGTCCATCGTGGTGGGGAAGGCATGGCAGCAGGAACATAAAACCAGCCTGACCCACTGCATTAGCAGTCCAAGAACAGAGAGAACGGGAGTGGGGCCAGGCTGTAAAACACCAAAGCCCGCCCCCAGGGCTTACTTCCTTTAGCAAAGCCCAACATCTAAAAGTCACACAGCAGCACCATCAGTTGGAGACCAAATGGTTCAACCCAGGAGTCAATGGAACATTTCACACTCAAACCATAGCGGCATAGCTTGAGGCTGATTTTTAACCAGTGATATCTCAGGTCTGCCAGGCCTGACCCATAAAACTCACCTATATACAGCTAGTAAGCCACAGCTAGTAAGAAATCACAGTCCTGAATCACCGTGTGGAGAAGCACTCGTGAACAGTGCCCATTTTGAACTTCGCACAAGGAGAAATAACCGTATATGATATTTGAAGCATTGTACATGTTTGGTCTGTTTTTTTAGAACCTCACCTTGACTGTAGGACTAGGTGTCTGACACGGGACACTGGTCTGGGAGTCTGATTGTGGGTGTTTCTAGCTGGCTTAGTATCCTGAGCAAAGGTGATCTCTCTGGCTCTTTGTACGACTGAGGTGCTAAGCCCCATTTAGGATGTCGTCACCTCCTTCTGGACTCTGCTAATCCACCTGGGTGCCTGTTTATTTCCAAGGTTCTCAGCTCTGTGCTCCACAGAATGTCCCAGCCCCTAGGGACCGGCTGTTTGATCCCAGCTGCCTGTGCAGCTCAATCTCGTGCATGATAATTTCCCATACTCTCTCTGTTTCATTTCTTGGGTTCTCAATCCTTTCATAAAAAATTCATGCTGGATGGAGGGTTTTACATACCAAACAGGCCAGAGATTTAGGGGGTCAGCTTAGTGTTTCAAAATGTTCCACTGCTTTTAAATTTTTTTTTACTACAATCACTCTGAAAGAACTCCCTATTGCTTGATATTAACAAATGTAGCCATTGAAGCAGACACACACATCCAAAAACACCAGGAGAATTAATTACCTACAGTTAGATCCGTCTCATTCTTTCTCTTCCTGGGCATCGCTGTGAAGTTGAATGATCTCCACTCGGCTTCTGTGCCTCAAGACTTACATTGTGCAGCAGGACCAACCAGGCAGTAAGATAACAAGAAAATGCCATGCTGGCCTCCCTTAGGCACAGCCCCTCTGGCTGGATTAGTAGGGGAGTAAGAACTGTCCTCCAATTTAACTAATCAAATCTAAGGGGACTCCTGCAGGCATGGGCCCTAATAGTCAGAATATCAGCATCTTAACATGAGCAGAACCCCTGCTTTACAGAACTCCCTGGCTCCCACCAGGGAAGTAGTGTAAAATTATGATAAAACTCACTATAATTTTGTATGCTTGTTACATGGCAAGCACTACTATTAGTGCTGTATGGCACTGTCAGTATGTCAACTCCATTAATGTCTGATGGTCTTGTCATCTTCATATGAAGAAGGAGAAGGCTGAAGAGTAGGGAGCTGAAGTTACTCCCTCTAGGAAAGGCTGGAACCCTAGGGATCTCAAGTCCGAAACTTTGATTTGGAGTCATAGACATTGTTACTGGGGCAAAGATCAGTGGGCTAAGAGATAAGAGAGAGAATATCCAAAATGTAACTCAAAGCCTGCTATGAATAAATTGGGTTTGTTTGTGTGTTTGTTTGTTTGTTTGACTTTAGGGGTACTGTGGATCACTGACACTTGGTAAGCAAGTCATCAAGATTGTATTACTGGGCTACAAGCCTAGCCCATGGGATTTTGAAACAGTCTTATCATGTGATCTAGGCTGTCCTCAAGTCTGTGAAACCTTTTGAGTATTAGAATCCCAAATATACACCATCGGCTCAGTAGGCAAGTTGTCTTAACACAGAGAAAGGTGTTGTGTTTCTCTTTAAAAGCTTCTGCACCTTGACTCTTCCCTTGCATATGGCTATCACTCACCTTTGGTTATTAGTGGAGAATAATTCCCCCAGCCACGGGCAGGGCACACACAGTTGGTACTGAGCATCTCCCAGCACCCATAATTACAAATGGCTGAGCACCCATTTTGCTCATCTGCATGCATGACTTCCTAGAGCAAAAGCAATTACTAACTCCTTGACAAGTTTTGACCAACAGAAAATAAGTCAAAGAATTGTTATTATTAAGCAAATATTATCCAAGAAACATCATTAAGTTATACCCTTTTTGCCTTAGTTTTAGACACTAGGATATAGAAGAGATGGCTGGAGTTGAAGCAGCCACAGAATTAGGAAAATATTATCACCTGATTCTACACTAGATTTGTTTTTTCTGCTTAATAAAACACCCCGAATCTTAGGTGGATTTTGACAGTATATATTTTATTTTTTTGGCTTTGTGGATTGGTTTGATGGTTCTTCTGGCCTGGACTGGCCTGGCACTTTATTCACATGATCTGTGAATCCTCATGATTCCTATGAGGTTCTGTGAATGGATAGTCTGGCTGAAAAAAGCTATATGCCCCAAACTGAAGAAGACAGACAGACAGAATGGGGGAACAACAGACAGGTAAACAGAAATGGCAGTGACTAATAATTGGTCCATACCAGCCATGTACTTTGTCAGCTTTCCCTCTAGTAAAATACCCTGGACTTCTACCAGACCTGCCAGGCACTGCAAAGACTTCTGTCCATTAGCACACTTGCATAGGTTTGCGCATGTGTGAGAAATGAGCACCTTTCCAGGTCTTCTGGAAACTCTCATCCTTAGGATACTTAATATATTTCTTTTTAAGATGGAAAAGCTACTGATGTCTGAAGTCTGAAGTCCAAATCCATGGATTCTGAAGGCTGCAGTCTCTGCTCCTTCATACCCAATGCTCCCAGGGTTTCTACTCTTCTGCCAATGTCTTCAACACTTGTTTATCCTTCCAGATTCAGTTCATGCCCCACCCCTTTGAGTTTTTCACCACCCATCTCTTTCAACTCCAGGCACTTGGAGCATCTTTATTCTCAGTGAGCAGAGAGTGACTGCTAGGACAGGGTAGTTGGAGGATAAAAGGAGGTGAAGTTCTGTTTTCCATTAATTACTAGCCTTATCACCTGACCCTGGACAGATGACTTAACATTTCAAAGATGCCATCTCCATAGTCCGAAAAACAGCACCATCCGAAATTAAATAAAATCTCTTGGTGCGGTGTTTTGTTAAATGACCATTGCACATTTTATCAATAATGACTTTGAAAAACTACTTTTTCTTTCTGCAGAAGCCGGACTCAATATTTTTAGGAAAGATGGAATTATGAGATGTTTAAATCCATGTTCTAGAAAAAAAATGTCAGTCATGTGCTTTCTATAAATACTGGTGGAAAGCTAGTGGGTGGGTGGGTGGGTAAATAGGTCAGTGGATGTGTGGGTTGGGTAGACGGGTAGGTGAGTGAATGGGCAGGTAGATGAATTTATAGATGTATTGATGGTTGTGTGGATGGATGTGCAGATGGGAGGAGGGATCGATGGACATAGGTGGATGGTTATGCTGTGAGTAAATGGATGGATGGATGAGCATGTGGATGGGTGGGTAAGTGGATAAATGAGTAAATAGATGGGTGAATTTATGGGCAAATAGCTTGACCCATCAAGCCCAGTGAATATAGGTTATTTGGGTTTTCTCCCTTTTTCCCCCTTCAATATTCTATGGTTTCCAGAGTTTAACCTTTCACATATTGACTAAACTAACTCTATTTTTAATTTTTAATATTTTTTCTTAAATGTTTTTGAAGTATCTCATTGTTTGGGTATAAAATGATACTGATACTTGTATATTGAAGCAAACAAATAAAAATGGCAGAAGAGGCAGATGCACCAAGCAAAAACAGCAATGGTGAGGCCATCACAGTAGCTGTGCTGGTGGGAAGACACTGAAAAGGGTCAACAGCTACTCTTGAAAACCATCTGAATAGGGAAGGTGGAAACATCAAAAATGATTCTGAAATTTCCAGCTTAGGTTGGATGTGGTGGGGTGAAGTAGAAACTTAAGGGTTCTTTGAAAAGTCAGTTGGATGGTGTTTTGCTGGGCCAAACATATGAAGGGATGTTTAGGTGAAGTGGGTAGAGGTAAAAGACTAAGGCAGACTCATGAAGGAACATTTGGCTGAAGCAGACATGGGAGAAAGGGTGTTCTGCTAAAGCAAGCACATGAAAAGACATGTGATGAAGGATTCTTTGCTGATACATGTATTGGCCCACCTTACATTGCATAGTTGAACTGTATTTATCGTGATTCCATAGAGAGAAATGCAAAAAAAAACAAAAAAAAAACAAAAAAAAACCAACAACCCTGCAATTTCTTGCCACATCCATGGACTCAGGCTGATTGACAGAAGGATGTCAGCTGAGACAAATGTGATGTGTTGGTTTGGCTGGAGAATAAAAGTCTGGAGGGCTATAAGTAGGACTCAGCAGACAGTGACCGAGGTGAGCTTGGCCTGCTGGCAAAGCTGGTTGTGCAGTGCTTGTCGCTTTCACCTCTTCCCTGATCTTTGCTTCATACAGCTGAGGACTTTTCCTGGAGTTCCTGTCGGCCATGGTCCCTCTTGCTGACTCATGCCAAGGCTGAGGCCTGGCTGTCCATACTAGGTAGAGCCACCACTACTCATGTTTGCTATCTGGAATCTACCAAACTGGACTGCTGGTGTATCTATGAAGAGTTGGTGAATGGATTAAGCTGCTGCTGCTGACCTGTGAACTAAACTGCTGATTTCCAGACAACATAGACAGGAGTTGCTCCAAAGAACCTTTCTAAACAGACCCACTTCCCCCATATCCTTTCTTTTTCACTACCTCTGGTGGGTGGTAGGCTAAAAGTGAGGTTAAAGCAGTTAAGAACTGTCATCGAAAATAAGCATTGAAAGAAAATTAAACTTAGAATGGGATCATTCACTGCGAAAGACAGAAAAAGGAAACATTCTACTAAACCCACCATTCCCATCGATTCAGACTGTATCGTTAAACAGAGACACATACATTACACTTTAGGAGAAGGGACCACCCACACTTCAGAGCTCTTGACTGTTTTTATCCCTCCAGGTTCTCCATAGCACCTAGCATGGGAATCAAAGGAGTTATAAGGTAGCCTCATTGTCTGTCCCTTATAAAGAGATCAAAGTATCACCCAACAGGAGAGAGAAGGACCTTGGGTGAGTCATGAGAGAGTCCTGCCCATCATCTCCCAGTGGCAGATGTGTCTGGTACATGCCCAGCCACCTACAGCTAAGGCCACATGGCTCAAGCTTCTCCTTACTTTTGCTCACCTTGAACAACATGGGTCATGATCATCGGTGTCAGGTCAGTCCCTTCGCAGAGAAGGAACCCTGTTCAGTAGCTTAGGGAGAAAGAAAACCAAATTACGGAGCACTGGGAAATGGTTCCATTAGTTTCTGACAAGTGTTTTTTAATGAAAACAATATAGACAATTTTTCATTAAGTTAGTTTTATTAAAATCTTAGAAGAACGACCTTTACTCTGATACTCTGTCTCCTCTCCATTTTTATGTAAGGATGTCCTTTCTGTGTGAATTGAAGATAATAAGTCATAGTTCTTATATATTTTTAATGATCTATTCAGCAAAATTAAAAATCAGTAACCTTGTAGGTATGTTCCCCCTCTTTCTCTTTGGTTTAATTTAAATAGCTGTGGTAGAACACTAGCCAGTAGGCACTGGTAGCTAACCAGACACTGCCCTGTCACTAAGTGCCCTATCGTCTGTGGGATATCGCCCTAGAAAGTCAACACTAGCTAATTCATACTTCCCGGTAGGCACATTGATATCAGAGGTGTTGCCCAAAGTCAGGGAGGGCAACTCCGAGTTAGCTGGTTCTAATTTATTTGTTCATTTCCGTGTATATCCACTCAGTTACCATCTTCTGGGATGGAGACAACACAGCAAGCCAAGTAGACAAGGTCTCTTTCTTTCTTAAACTTGGAGAACAGCAGTAAAGACATAACCTGATCATCTGGGCTCAGAGCTTGAATAGGACCAGTGAGGCTCTGGGACGTGGTGTGGTACACCTCTTACTGAGAGGATCAGACAAGTGTTGCCAGATGGGCATGCCAGTCAGTGGGACAATGAGAAGAAAAACAGGTGATTTTTTTTTCCTTTCAGAAGTTCCCTTTTAAAATATCCTGTTTCCTTCTGAAGAGTCTCCCCAACTTCTCTTTATGTAACTGGTTTTTACAAAGATCTAGAATCTGTAGCCGAGAGTCTCTCATCCATCCAAATAACAACTTGGCCAGATAGCAGAAAAGCCAGGCAAAGCTGCTAAGTCTTCTGATTTAGAGAAAAGGGGGCCCTTAAGTCACATGCCTGAAGGAGGTGGAAGAGAACATCATTTCCCCCCAGTCTTATCTTGTGGCAATTTTCCCAGCTGATTTGATTAGCTTTAGTCCCAATGTTGTGTAGACTTGACACAAGAGAGCCAGCTCATGAACAGAGCTCTCATGTTTTGATCCAGCTGCATGCATTACAATAATTTGAAGGAGTGGATTTTAAAATGCAGATCACAATTCAGTAGCCACATGGCATCTATATGTTTCTAACCTTCCCAAAACAATTCCCATGCACACCAAAGTCTACAAGCTAAGCTGAGCCTCCATCCTCCCCAGCCTCCTTTCCCAGTGCCTCTGTCTCTCACTTCCCTTTCCTGAGTACGAGCTATCCTCCACTCCTTTTGTGCATGGGGCTAACTGGTGACCACTGGGGCTCTTTAGAATGTGCTGCATTCTCTGAGTCTAAGTCTTCTGCCATCTACCTATCCGGTTGTTTGCTATTGTTGTTACTCTTGTGTGATGCTCTCAGGATGCCATATGCAGGGACCAGACAGTGAGCATAAGAGCCAGGCAGCCCTAGCCTCTAGCTGAACCCTCTCAGAGCCCAGAAGCTTCTACTTACCAGCATTCAGCTCTCTTTGCTCAGAAGGCCAGCACAGGAGCTCCATGAAGCACAGACCGTATTAGCAGACTGACACAGCTGACAGCAGGTTTGAACTGGCAGGTTCAGTCTCTGCCAAGGTTTTTCTTCATCTCGATCATGCTATGTCTAGTATGAGTTCAGCATATGGGGGATTAATGTTGAGCTCACAGCTGTTCCTAGACAAAGCTGATTAAAGAGAAAGTCTAGAGCATTAAGATGTAACCCAGTAGTAGAACACTTGCCTTGCACATATGCATGTACAAGACCCTGGATTCTGTTCCCAGAGCCACAAAAAGGGAAAGATGGTAAAGGAGAAACCAGAGAGACTAAGAAAGGGGAAGAGGCCAGGTAGAGAGAACGGGATTCCATCTTGTGATACTCGATATTCCAGTTTGCTTGAATTCAGCCATTTGACTTACAGATTGGAGTCAGAGGTCTGTGTGCAGAATTCCCTACATCAAAGTCTCCCCCTCTCCGTTATGGTTTGGATATGACGTATCTACCAGACACTCATGGCTCAAAGAGTTGGTTTTCAGTACAGAAGCATTCAAAGCAGGGGATTTCTGATCATTGCTAAGTCATCAGGGCACCACCTTCCCAAAAGAATCAACCTCTTGACAGATTAATACCATGGTACATGGTAGGACGCGGCACAGCCTCGCTGGAGCAAATACCTTACTAGCTCTGGAAAATCTACCTTGTCCCTGGTCCCTTCATGCTTCGTTCCTTTCTGTGTCACCTCACAGTCCCTGCTGATGTCCAACACCACCATAGTCTCACAGCAAAGGAGCCAGTGGACCATGGACTAAAACCCCAGAACTCACAGCCAAAATAAATCTTTTCTCTCTTAAGCTGTTTATCTCCTGCATTTATCACAGCCTCGAATGTCTGACAGACACACCTCCATAATTCTCTTTTGTTTTTATTGGCAATTGAGGGGCTCACAGGACACCCCTGTTGGAGGAGTGGGTTTGTGTGCTTTCTCCTCAAAGGGCAGATTCGCACACTTAACGATTTTATCAATAAAAGATAAAGAGGGATGGGTGGTGTTGTCATGGAGAGAATGCATAGTGTTCTGTGGGATGGAACCTCAGTGTCCACGCTGGTGAAGCAGGGCCAGAACTGCCTGCTGCAGAGTGCTTGGCTTGTGACAGGAACAGATGGCGTTCGGATATTGTGTTTTCGATTGTTGTTGAAGTTTCAGCCGAGTTATCACACAGCCAAAGAAATAAAACAGAAACAAAAGTCAAGGTCTTGGACCACTCTGGCTCTAGAGGACAGACTTGCCCAAGGACCTAGAGAAGAATTGTTAGGGAAGAAAGCATCAGTGCTCACAGGGAGACAGAAAGCCATGGCTCGGTCTTTGAAAGAGGAACTTCTAATGAACTGGGATAGATTTTTTTTTTTTGAAACACCAAGATTTTAACTTGTTGTTGGAATGGAAACAGTAGGAAAGAGACATAAAAGGGAAAAAACAGATGAGGTTGCACCTAATGGGCTCCTGTAAACAGCCTCGCCCTGCATGGGGGAGAGCAAAGGCATAGCCAATTTGAGAGGCAGCTTTTAGGTTCAGAATCCTGGCAGGATGCACATGAAAGAAGCTGGGATGCTAGAGGGATATGGAAATGGCGTGCAGAGAAGAAACTGAGAGAGACCCACTGCAGCGGGACAGCAATGGCCAGGAGAGGCAGTTATGCTCACATCTGAGGAAGGAAGCTTGCCCAAAGCCTGAGAAATAAATTCAAAAGCCAAGAGGGGAAAAGTTGCAGGGGAGCCATGGTCTAGAAAAGATCGACTTTCAGGAAACCTGGGGTTGTTTACGTACAGGGAAGTTGCATTCAACCAGTGAGCACGTTTGAAATCTGGAGTCCAGAACGTTGTACAGAGCCCCTGCGTGCCTTGGTCTTGGCACTGGTGTGCTGTGCCAGTGGTGCAGAGGGATAAAAGGCATTTAAAACATGAAAATTCACAGTGCAGAGAGCAAGAGTCAAAGGAAAGACATGAGACTGAAAACATCCTCACTGCTGAAGTTCATTGCGTACCTACTGGGTGTTAGTAGACTCTTCCTGTGACTTATCTCTCTGTCTGTGGGACCACGATTCAGTAAATAGGTAGCAAGGTGCTGAAACTTTCCAATGGAATTTGAGACACATGCTGTTATGTGTTGACCGTGTGTGTGTGTGTGTGTGTGTGTGTGTGTGTGTGTGTGTGTGTGTGTGTGTGCACATATACATATGAGATCATTTGCCTATGTATGCACACGTGGAACATAGAAATTGACTTCAGGAAATTTTCTCTATCTTTCTCCACCTTATCTTTATTTTGTTTTGAGACAGGTCTCTCATTCAATCTCTATTTTTGGCTAAGCTGGCTACCCAGTGAGTTCTCAGGGATCCTACCTCCCTCCTCCATCTGTGGGGTAACAGGCAGGGTGCCTTATCCAACCTAAGCCTCCACACTCAAGTGTGCACATTTGTGTTACAAGCAGTTTATTGGCTGTCCCATCTCCCCAGCCTACATTCGACCTTTGGATTGATGATATCTATTTGGACTTAAGCCTGGAGAACTGTAGATAACGCTGGCCAATCAAGCTAAATGTGAAGCACAACAAACAAACCTTCTCTTCTTCTCACTCAGCCATCACCATGCACTTCCTGCTTCCAAACAAAACGGAGAGTATCTGCAGTCTGTGGCTGGAACAGAGATGGGAAGTCTGTTGGGAAGCTGTATAGAAATCTCTGGGAGACATACTATCATCTAAGGAAGTTTGTACTGCCCTGTGGCCTGATACTGTCAAACCTTGGAATGATGGGATGCACGAGTATGCTTATTAGCTTTTGTCAACTAGAGACACTTTAGAAGAAGGAATCTCAACTGAGAAATTGACAGGTAAATCTGCTGGACATTTTCTTGGTTAATCATTGGTGGATGTGGGAGGATCCCATCCTCTGTGTGCAGGGCTACCCCTGAGCAGGTGATCCTGGGAAGTAGAGGGGAGGCACATGCCTTTAATCCTAGCACTCAGGAGACAGGAAGCAGGCTGTGAGTTTGAGGTCAGTCTGTTCTACAGAGCAAATTTTAGGGCAGCCAAGACCATACAGAAGAACGCTGTCTTGAAAACAAACAAACAAACAAAGCAAATACAAAACAAAAATGAAGAAAAGACAGGACAAGACATGACAGCAAGTTGAGCAAGCCATGGAAAACAAACCAACCAGCAGTGTTTCTCTATGGTCTCTGCTTCAAGCCTTGCCTTGAGTTCCTCCTGCCTTGGTTTCCTTCAATGATGAACTATAACCTATATGCTAAATCAGTCTTCTTCTCCCCAAGCTGCTTTTAGTCATGATGTTTACCACAGCAATGGAAAACTAGCTAAGACAACAAGGGACTTGAGCTTAGAAACACCTAATTTCGAGAGGCTGAAAGATGAATTACTAGTTCATTGGAATTTCCTTATAAGACAATGAAATGCAACAAGTCCCCAGAGGGAGGGAACTACAACCAAGACAAATAAAGTTAGAAAAAGAAAGAGGAAAAAAATTCATATAGTTGTTGGTTTGTTTTAAGTTCTTTAAAAACAAGACTGATTTGGGGGAAAGAAGGAATGTACAGTGTTAGTTTAAATAAAGTAGGTCTTAAAAGCATTTTATATTACCACAATCCTGGTATAATTAGGTCATTCTGTTATTTCAAGCCCATTGGAATCCCTCTGGTGAGTGGCTATAAAGCCAAACATAATTTGTGCAAATGTGTGATGTCATTAGTCTTACTTTAAGCTGTGGAATAGAATCCACACTGAGGAAAGAGTCCCCAAACTGCAAAGAAAGTAGAACCTTGATAGAAAAGCCCTGGTCTCCATGTGACCTACTTAGTCCTGTCTGGCATGACGTCCCTTGTAGGTGAGAACAACAGTCAACTGTTCCTGAAAGCAGCACTCTGATGTCATCCACAAACTAACTCAGGTAATCTTTATGTCTGGTGGGATGGGTGCTGTCCTCACACCTGGCCCAGGTTACCTACCAGCTCCTGCTTGCATTACTCTTAATTGTCTCCCAACCAGGCTCCTTGGTCCTATGTATGAATTAACATCCATGGTCACAAGAGCTCAGTTTAAGACCTAGGTCCTACCTTGCTTCCTCTCTGTTTAAACCCCACCAAAGATTCTTGATTTATTTAACTTAAGCCCAAATCTCTTATCTTGCCTTACAAATCTGTGTACAATCTACCTCCATTAGCTGTCTGAACACACTACCCTTTTCCCTGTCATGTTATTCTTTTTGGAATTTATTCTTTTAATTGTTTTTTATAACCCTTAATGCATTCCCTTTGACTCCACCCAAGCCATACTGGTCTCTACCTTGTGTCTCAAACACCCTTTCAATGTCTCTTCCCAATATTGGTTGGTTGGTTGGTTGGTTGGTTGGTTGGTTGGTTGGTTGATTGGTTAGTTAGTTGGTTGGTTAGTTGGTTGGTTGGTTGGCTGGTTGGCTAGTTGGCTAGTTGGTTGGTTGGCTGGTTGATTATTTTCCCCCTTGCTACTGTAGATCAAACACAGGCCCTGCATATACTAGGCATGTGAACTAGACCAGCCCCCATCACTCTCTTTAAACTTGGATGCCCCCACACTGCACCTCTCTCCCTCCATCTGCTCCTTTCCCACACATCCCATCCATCACACATTCTACCCATTACACCTTGTATTCGCTGCCTTCTCCCCTGTAAGAATGCAGTTCTCATGGAAATAGAGGGTTGGGGTTGCTTCATTTACTGCTGGATCCCAGCCGCTTGATATGGTGCTAGGCTCCGAGTAGCATTCAATGATCATTACTAGAAAGAATAAATTAACTCATGCTTAAAGACAAGAAACCCATGGAACAATGGCATAGAGTGATTAAGGAAGCAGGAGGCAGACTAAAAATCTAAGCCTGGACAGTCTGGCCAGTGCACTTTTCTCCTCAAAGAAGCACAAAAGATTAATCAAAATAGAGCTAAAGGTGATTTCTATTAAAAATTCTGTTCCCTCCATAACTTCCTTCCTACATACTTCTTTTTCATCTTCTCACATGGGTAGGAATCTGTGCCTTGCAGAAAGTGTAAGAGAGAATGGATGGAGAGAGGCAAGGCAGAGAGATCGATCAGTCCTTTACTCTTTTGAAATTACACTGATTTTCACAAAAAGTCCTAGAACCTCCTCGCAGAATGCTGGAGACTGAATAAGGGGCAATCAAAAGCAGAACAGCCCCATTCCACTTTAAAAGTGAATTCCTTTTGTGCACATCCGGGTCCCATGATGTTCAGCATTGCTGAGATAGACCAGGCATTTTTAGGTCCTCAGCACACTGGCTCAGAAACCCCGGAGGTCACGTGCCTGCTCAGTCTACTCTGCAGTAGTAGAGTGACTTCTGGAGACATCACAAGAGGGCCCGAATGTCCATCCCAACGATGTGTATTTAATTGCCTGTCAGGACCTGAGAGGAACTAGCAAAGCAAAGACCTCTCTGAAGCACCACACGTCATCTCTACAGAGCAGCAGCACATCCGGCTAACCACATCCCTGGTGAAAGCCATGATGTCCATAGGAGAAAGAATAATGGCAGACATCTTGTCTTCTCAATCTCTCAGCCTCATTTCAGGAAGGTAGACCTCTACATGCTCATGACCTGGGAAAGGGGCATTAATTAATAAAACATGCTTTTCCTAGTCTGTGTGTTTTGTTACACCCAACTTTCCCACGTCTCCTTCCTTTTCTGTTCAGTTGACATGGCCACTGGCTACTGCTTCTGAAAGGGAAAAGTTTATCTTTCTCCTCAGTTTAGTGTATGCATGTGTGTATATACATATATGTGTATATGTGTGTATGTCTGTGTATGTATGTATCTGTGTATAAATTCATGCAAATGTGTATTGTGTATATATGTATGTGAATCTGTGTATTTTTATGCAAATGTGTATGCATATTTATATATATGCATTTGTAGATGTATGAATTTATAACTATGTATATGCATGTGTATGTACTCTGTAGTTATGTATGCATATGTATTTATTCATATGTATATATGTGTGTATAAATGGGTAAATATATGTGTATATGTGCATATAAATGCATACATAGGGTATATATGCCTGTATAAAGGGATGTCATAGGTATGTGTGTATTATTAATTTATAACTATATATGCATGTATATGTGTACATTTATGTGTTATAAGTATGTCTACATATGTTCATATATATGCATTTTTGTATAAGTATGGATATATCGATGTACATATTTTTCCAAAGATGGAATTCAGAGTCTTGCTTATGTTGGGTGTCTGCTCTACCACTGAGCTACATCCCCAGACTGTCGTCTAACTTTACAAAGTTAAGCAGGAAGCAGTCTTGACAGTATAGGGACTCTAGGACCAGCCAAGAATTTCCTTACAGGTTCTCTGGCTTCCAGAGATGCTTCACCCTATGCTGAGCTCTCTCAAACCTACATGACCAGAAGAACAGCATTGTTCATAAATCCTAGCTCATCTGAATGACCTTGTTCACATCCCAGCCACAGCCAGCAATGGAGCATAGAATCCCCTGTGAAGGAGCTCTGTCAGTACCAACCAGGGAAGGGAACAAACTGGGGACTAGAATCCTTTCTGTGCTCATAGTTCGTACGTTAATGTGCCTACACAAAGTCTTTAGTGCAGCGATGACTGTGAACTCTGATCTTTGGAACTGGAAAAAGCTCAATGGATAAAGTGTGAGGACCAGATATCCTGTACCTATGTAAATGCCAGGTAGGCACGACAACCTGCCTGGAATTCTGGTGCTCAGAAGCCTGGAAGGCAACGACAGGAACCCATATTACTGAGCTCTGGGTTCAGTTGAAAGACTCCCTGAATAAATAAGATGGAAACCAATCAAAAAAGACACCAGACATCAGCCTCAGACCTCCACAATGCATGAACATACACATGCACCCACATTCCCACAAGAACACATATACACACATACACCACAGAGCGATGCACATACACCAACACACACTCAACTCTAACCTTGCCTTTCTTCTTGCACCACTCCGAAGCACACTGGCATCCATTCTGTCTCTCAAACACATTCATAAAGATTGTTCCCATCATGTCATTGATAGATTGATTGCTTTGATTGATTTTATTATTCCACATAAGCATGTAAAAGCCCTGAACCCATCCTGGCTGAGGCATGGTTTCTTCCCCTTCCCTTACTCCCCCATTGCCTTTGTTGGTTTTCTCCTTCTCATGAGAACATCCCATACTACTAGGCATCCCTGATCACTGGAAAACCTAATCCCAGATAGCACCCACGGCTTAGTCACCACTCTAACATCACCCCCTGGCACTTGCAATTGAGGATTCAGTTTCCAACACAGGCTTTGTGTTGGAAGACAGCACACCCACCTCATTTCACAGAGAGAGTGATTTCCCCTAGGAAGCTGCAAACCCTTTCTGTGGGATGCGTCCAACCCCTACTCATGGTCCTCTTCATCCCAGGAGCTGGAAGCATGCAGCTACCCAGATGGACGATTCTCAGAGAGACATTTGTGCCTGGTACAGCTTCCACAGGGAAGCTGACACCACGTCTTCAAACATTTTTAATTGCCCCGTCAAGCTGACAATTATAGAACTAATTATTGAGGAGACAATACCAGATACACTGACTGAATCAAGCGTCAACTGAGTTTTTATGTAATTATGCAATTTAATGAATTGAAGGCTACAGTAATGGACTATTGCTGGTTAATTAGGGACTCCCTTTATGCTAATAATGCCATTTATTTTCGACTCTCGGTATTTATTTTCAGCGTCTAAAGCATTGGACACGTCTTCCTCTGACACTGACATGTTGAGTGTTTTTCTGAGGGCTTGGCTAACAATTGTGTTATTTATAGGCAGCCATCTTCTTCCATTCTCTGGCTGAAGAACTCCAACTGGTTTCTATTTTATTACAAGCATCTCATTCAGTCCCTAATTATCCTGCTACTGGGTGAAGTGCTCATGGTGTTGTCCCCCCCCCCCCGTTGAGGCAAAAAGAAAAGTGTGGGATTGTGGCAGAGGATCATTGGCCTCCATTGTATCAAGGTCAACCCTCACTCCTTTGAGCTGTGAGCTTCTCTGTGTGTGGTGCTGGGGATAGAACCCAGGGCCTTGTGCATGCTGAACAAGCACTGTATCACTGAGCCATATCCCCAGCACCGGAGTCTATTCTCATTTCTTACCACCTTCCTGATTTCTTGTTGTGTTCTCAAACGGTAGAGAAACAACTTTTGATCAAGGGCAATCTGGGACCAGGGGTGGAGTGGGGATAGGGAGTTTTCATGTGAAGACAGACGCTTTGGGCTGTCCCAATGAGGACATTACTAGTCATAGCTGATGAGTGGAAACCTAGATGTGAGAAAACATACGGCCACACACAGGATGCCAGACACAGGCGCAGCTTGCCCAGAGACTTGTCAATTATCTCGTCAACGTGTCTGAGGATAAGACACTCTGGCACAGAGTATCAATAACCATGAAGTAAGTTGATTTTCACCAGCCCAGCTCTGAGGAGGAAAACAAATATTTCACAACATCTAAAACATGATGGAACTGTCAAAAGAATGTGAAGCCGGCGACATAAATTGTGAAACATGAGTCATAGGGATGTTTGCTCTTCAGCAGTTAGAAGATTTGGAGAGAATCAGAAAAAACATTATGTTGGCTGTCTCCTGGGTGAAGCCATCTAGTGTCCAAACCCGGCTACTCCAGGTGGGTCTTAGACAAAGCTGCTCATTGGAGAAGAAGGAGAACATGGTCAAAATCCTGTTATGCCAAGTTCATAGAGTTCCCCCGCTGTGGTTGTGGACCAAGCCTTTCATCTTGGGCTGAGTCATCTCTCCAGCCCAAGTTCCCCCTTTGTAAGATTCAGTCATGCTGGCTTTCCAGGAGGACATTTTGTGGGTTTGTGGAGCCAGCACCCCATTTCTTGCTTGTTTTCTGTCTGTCCGTTGATAGAACTGAACCTGAGGTTTATGAAAACCATGAGATTCAGGTCCAGATGATCTTCAAGGCTGTTTTCTGGCACCATTGAGTAGTTGTGTGGGTCTGAGGGATCTTGGAGTTAACCCATGACTGCTGATGAGCATCTGTGTAGACCAAATTTTGACTGCTCACCTGCAGCTTGGGAATGTTAACATTGTGACACTGATGAATCTAACTTGGCCATCTCAAAGAAAACATTACCCCAAGATGTGTAATCACCACAGGGAAGGGAGAAGGAAGAAGAGGGTAGAGGAGGAGTTCCAGCATTCCAACCCAGGCCTCGCATCATTGCTCCTAAGGACTCCCTTTGCCCCACTCTTTTTCCTCGGAAGACTGTCCTCTCTTCCTCGGTTACCATGTTCAAGCAGAGGACTCTCAACTTCATATTCTCAGGCCAGCTAGACACTTCCAATTACATGCCCCAATAATTCCACAAAATGCACCTGCTCGAAGCTGTGTCTCCTGCCACCCAGCCCTCCCTTTCACTCCTTGGACTATTTATGCCTGCTGCTGCCCTGCCTTTCTCCCTCCCATCTACATCCCTGCCCTCTTTCCTCACTCCTCCACACACTCTGTTCTTCATACCTTTTCCGAGATTTATCCCCCCAAACATCCCCAAAGATCTGAAGGTAATCTTCCCTCATGCTCCCAGCACCCCACTCTCCATTAAAATAGTTTACTTTGATTGTTGCTATAGTGACTTAACACTTTTTAAAGACTTATTTATTTATGTATATGGGTGCTCTTTCTTTCTGAGGGCATCAGACCCCTCTATAGCTGGCTCTGAGCCACAGTGTGATGTTGGGAATTGAACTCAGGACCTCTGGAAGAGCTGCCAGTATTCTTAACCACCGAACCATCTCTCCAATCCCATGACTCAACTTCTCATAACTTATGAATTATTCTCAGTGCTCATGGTATGTCCTTAAAGTGAGATATTATTAACTCATTCCTACACAGGAGGAAACTAAGATTAGACAGCCTGGGTCGGTGACTCAAAGGAGAATTGGCAAAAAAAAAAAAAGAAAAGAAAAGAAACAAACAAACAAAACACCAGTCCTATCAAATGAGAATCCAATTCTGCCATGCTGGCCGCAAAGCCTTATTACTGAATGAGTTGCGGCCACACCATCTGTCCTGCCTCCCACACCAGAAGAACGGTTCCCTGAAGATGGAGCATGTATCTTTATTTTGGTGTCCCCAGTAGCCAGAAATGCCATATGAGCATCAAGGAATGTTTGACTGGCTTAATTAGGAAGAGGGCACTTGGAATCTCACTCCTCTTTTAGCGCATTAAGAACTTTCTTTTTCATAAAGGATGGGACTGAGACTCCATCAACACTCAGATGCTATTATGCTGAAACGCTAACGAGCTCCCTCCAGCTCATAAACTCCAAAAAATAAGTGACTCATCTGTTTCTGTCCTTGCACCAGTCGCTTTCTATCTAGAAAGAGCTCGATCATGCACCGCTCACATTGTCCAAGGAGAGATGCCAAGTGAACCAAGCTGAAGGAAATCACTTTCTCCGCCTTCACTGCTTTCCGTGTCAGACGTCTCAGTCAATGAAATAAATGATACACAGAGTTGCAGGTAACCCAGCCCGCCTTCTCCACACACCAGTTCCTGCTTAAAGCTGTGTGTGTGTGTGTGTGTGTGTGTGTGTGTGTGTGTGTGTGTGTGTGTTTTGACAATTTGGGGGTTTTGACGTTTTTAAAAAACACAGAAAGATTATAAGAATGTTTTCATTTTAACCCCAGGTGTGGGATATGAGGCTGCTTCAGATTGTCCACAGCGGCTGACTATAATTTGCCTCATGCTCTAGCAGGAGCATGATTTTTGCCTTCAATAGTTTCTGTGATTGTGTGACATTTGGAATGGTGGGGACTTTTCAGAGGGTTTGTAAATGCTAGGACCCCGAGAGGCAGGTGTACAGGTGTGTTGTTTGTTGTTTGTTGTTGGTGGTCACAGTTTGTTAAGTAGTCATGCACAATGAAGAAAGAAGAAGAAATGAGATACCTTGACAGTGAATGTTAGACTTGCCCCAAGGAACTCGACACCTCTAATCAAGCAGGAAGTAGTCTAATGATAACATCAGCCCCTTTTCTTTCAATCCATTTTTTCTCTGCTATCTAGTGTTATGGGTCTGAAAGGGTGGGGAAAACCCAAATGTTGGCTAAATACAAGTTACATGTGTGGGTATATGTGCCTGTATGTGGATGTGTGTGTGCCTGTGTGTGCGCCTTTGTGTGTATGTGTGCCTGTGTGTGTGTGTGTGTGTGTGTGTGTGTGTGTGTGTGTGTGTGTGTGTGTGTGAAGAAAGAAGGGGGAAACTTTATGACAAAGGCAGGAGAAAAGCAAAGTTGGTAAAACTGGCTAGATTGGCACTATCTTCTCCAACATTGGGCTCAAAGTTGGTTTAATTAGCTACGCTGAGACCAGAAGAGATTCCTGCAAGGCTTGCTCCCTCTTGGAAGTCTGTGAGCAAACCATCTGGAAGACTGTGGCAGTCCAAGAATGTTTAATAACCTAACTGGATCCAGGTACAAGGCATCCTGGAATGCAGCAGTGCTGGCCACTGACAAGTAGGAAGCCGGGGTGGGTGTAGTGTGGACACTGGGAGCACTCTACATGACAGAGACAACTCGGGGGCAGAAAGAGCCCTACAGCTCACATCTTCAGAGGGTTTCATGACGGCAGAGGAGGCATGGCAAGAAAAGTGTATGACTGAAGCTGCTCCCACCACAGCAGGTCAGGAAGCAGAGAAAGTGATGAGAATTAGAATCCTCACAACACCTTCAGAGGTCAGAGTGTTGCCATGTTGCCGTAATCCTGTGGAAATCTTTCTTCACTCTCATGGACAAAGACCACGACAAAAGACTCACCAGTCAGGTCTGACCTCCTAAATGTCTCACAGTCTCCCAACATAGTGTCATCTTCTGGAGAACATCCATTTCAACCAGGAGCCAGAGGGAGACATTTCAGATACAACCTATAACTGATAAATACTTTCCTAGGGTTTCTTCTCCAGGACAAGCACAATGGAGATCAGTATGCCCACTCCATGGTGTCCTCTCATGATCAGCTTTGCCTCCAGAGGCCCGGATTCACATCATCTAAAACAGTAAGGGGCAGAAGTAGCAGAGAGACAGGTGGCCCATCAAAGTTTGATATGTGGGAAGGTGACAATTTCTATTCATCCATAATAAGCCTTGAGAAAATGGCTAAAAAATAATAAACAAAATCCTGTATCCTAGAGAAAAGGAAGCTATGAGAACTCAGAGGGAATTTTAGAACCAAAAGCACATGGGTAGAAGGGCACGCTAGCAGTGCAGGTCCAATGTACAAGTGAGGATGTAGGGGAGAAAATGAGACGTGGACAGCTCCATCGTGCTAAGGAAAGCAGGGCACAATGTAAGGTCCAGTACCAACCAAAGTCAGGTGGCCCAGGGGAGCCTGGAGATCCCAGCATAGGTCTCAGCTAAAGGAGCTGCTGCTAACCAGCCACAGCCCACCATTGCCACATGACATATTGTTCCAGTCCCAACACTGCTAGGTCTTCTTCCACTGTTTCAAGAGAAGCCAGAAACCCAGAGCGTGCATTAAATCCCACACAACTGAAATGTTGGCACTGCTTCCACATATTTTAAGATACTTTACAGACCAAACAAAACTATCTGACGGCTAAATGTAAATGCGCAGCCTCCTTACTTGGAACGGCTGCAACACAGAGCTCCTCTGGAGGGACAGCATGACGGCTCCATGGCGACAGTTCGACAATAGTAATTTCAAACATCATCTCCTCTGGCTACTGAGAATTGCATTTATAGGAAGCTGGAGGATACATATATAGAAAGATAGATGACAAGTGGGTGACAGAAAATGAAAGCAAGCAAACAAGAAAGAAAGAAACAAAGAAAGAAAAATGAATGGGTGGATGGATGGGGAGATAGACAGATGGCAGGTAGATGGTAGAAAGAGTTAGGTTAATTGATGGATAGGTGATAGATAGGTAGGCAGATGGATGGATGGTTAGATAGATAGATAGATAGATAGATAGATAGATAGATAGATAACAAATGCTAATATCAGAGGATTCTAAAAGGCTTTGCTCATCCCTTAACTCATCCCCTCCCTCATCAGTCTCCACAGAGCAACCTGTAAGCAATGGCCACTGGGAGAGGGCAGGTAGTTGCTCTCACCCCTGGCCTTTGTGTTGAGGTCAATAAGATGTTCTCCACACTCTCCCAGAGTTCTTTAACGTGACAGGCCTCTGCCCACCCCCTCTTGATTATTGGTACATCCTTCACTAGCCTCCCCCTTCTCTACCTCATAACCATAGTTCCCCATCAAGTTTTCTAGAATCACCTCACAGACGAATGATATGACTCCTCTCTTGCACCATGGTCTGCCCCTCAGAAAACAAAGCCAAGGCAGTAGATGTCTCAACACAAGAACTGAATTTCTGACGCAATGACAGTACATGGGATGTGGAGGATGCTCTGAAAACAAGGATTGGGTACCAAAGGATTGGGTACCATACAAGCTCTAGAGATCTGGAAAACAAACTCTGGACTTTAACAAATCTTCCAGAATCAATCAATCAATCTCTCTCTCTCTCTCTCTCTCCCTCCCTCCTTCTCTCTCCCTCCCTCATTCCCTCCTTCTCTTTCTCTCTCCCTTCCTCCCCCTCTGTGTGTGTGTGTCTGTCTGTCTGTCTGTCTAAATATTTCTCTATGCTCTCTGTGTCTCTCTGTGTATCTCTCTTATCTTCCTGTCTTTGTGTATCACCGATTATCTCCCTCAATATCTCTCTACTTCTCTTCCTCCTTCTCCTCTTCCTCCACCCCTCACTCCCTCCCTACCTCAAAACCCCCCCTCAAAACCCTCTTCTGAGTCATTGGCCTGTATTTTTTTTAAAAAAAAATGAGTTTTTCTGCTCTCTAGAGAGTTAATGATGTGTAAATGAAGCCCTGGGTATATACACAATGACCCTGCCCAAAAGGACCTGAAGCAATTCTCTTTGTAGAGGTTCAAACACTAGTTGTGCAAACACCCTTTCTTCAGTGTGGTGAACTCTGAAAACCTCCTGTATGCTGAGGTTCATCTCTCTTGAGTCACCTTTGTCACTTGGCCACTTACTTGAACACAACTGATCCACTAAGAGTTTTTTTTTTTAAGTCCTCAGCAAGCCAGGATTTCTACCACGAACCCACCCTCTCCTCTATGAGTATGCAAACAGCCATGCTTACATACACTGTTACAGAAATGTATGTCAGTGTAACACTACAGCAGGTTCAAGGGTGTTCAACATCTGCACTCATGGAACTACTACACAGAACAGACAAGGATATACTACAATAGCACTGCTCGAGAATGCAATAGTACAGCAGCTAATTCCCACTCCATATCCGTGTGTAGTATAGACATGTGTATCTTGAATGGCACTTCCATGAGTACAGATGTTGTAAGTCCTTAGATCCTCCTTCAGTGTTACATTGGTGTGTGTTTCTGTACCAGTATATGTAAATATGACTTTTCACCTACGATGTGTTTGGACATGCTTTTAAACTCTATCATCTATCTACCTACTTACCATCTGTCTATCACCTATCTATCATCTATTATTTATCATCTGTCACCTATCTATCTTCCTATCTATCTCCCTTCTTTCCCTGATCCCTCCTCTGAGTCACTGATCTTTAATACTATCTTCCTAGATTCCTTCCTCTGCTCTCTGTGTCAAGGACTGACTATTACACTAACAGCATGTAGCAGCATCAAACCTCATTCACCATGTACCCATTCCAGAGCAGAGCCTGGCACATGACCTTCTACCCAAGTGATGCTTAAAGGTGCTGCATTCGCCACACCCTCTGCCTCACACACAGTAAGGGAAAGCTCCAGGGTGACCTTCTTTCTAAGGATTGAGAGCACTGTATGGAACCGATTCTGCAAACAGGCCTGGAGAATGTATTGATAATAACCTTTCTTGGGGCCAGGAAAGAAGGCAAAGTTTCCCACTGCCAAATACACAAGAAAATATTCCAAGGAAGCTAGAGACCTTCCTCCTCCCCACTCTGTCTACCCTCCACTTCTGAAGATCCATCATCAAACCTTCCAAAGCACAGTGGGCCTGCGTTGCACAATAGTTAGTTTCTCATAACAGTGTCCAAACAGGCACAAGTTGGTCTTCTTTCAGAACACTGTTCCAGAACTGTTGAGAACTATTCCAAGGACAGTGTCACATTTCTTACTCTATTGACTTCTTTATTCTTCAACTTCTCTCCTTCATGGACATCAGTGCAAAGCAAGTATCAGAGTTGTTGATGTAGGAAAGAGCAACTGGAGACTGTGGCATCTGCCTGTTGTGGGAGCAGCAGAGACTGAGAGGAGCCTGGTGGTCCTTCAGGAACCATACAGGAGGATATGAGGTAAAGAATACAGTAGGTGTCAGTGCAACCCAGGAAGTGAATGTGAAGCAGACGGTCATGATTTGAATATGGTTGGTCTGGGGGCTGGCAATATTTGGAGGTGTGGCCTTGTTGGAGTAGGTGTGTCACTGTGGGTGTGAGCTTTAAGACACTCATCCTAGCTGCCTGGAATTCAGTATTCTGCTGGCTGCCTTCAGATGAAGATGTAGGACTCTCTGCTCCTCCTGAACCATGCCTGCCTGGATGCTGCCATGTTTCTGCCTTGATGATAATGGACTGAACCTCTGAACCTGTAAGCTAGCCCCAATTCAATGTTGTCCTTTTAAGAGTTGCTTTGGTCATGGTGTCTATTCAAATCAATAAAACCCTAAGACACAGGCTAATGGAAGTAAGATAATGTATGGCCATTCCTTTTATCTAGAATTCCATGAGTAGAGAAAGGATATCTTTGCCAGAGCTGCAGAATATGGTTCCCCTGGGTAGAGCATTGCCTCAGACCAGAGTTCCCAAACAAGACTAAATGTTGGAACTACTAACATGTAAAGATGTAAAACTTGTATTCATTCCCAGGCTTCTTACTGGACAATCTGGGACAGGGAAAGAGTCCATGATAGTTGATTCTTCTTGATAATTCCAAGGTGGCTGGTCCATGGGCCAGTTTGCAAATCATTTCCTGTGACATATCTTAAACATTCTGCCAACCTTGACTTCCTGAGTTGAACCATTACATGGTTTTATATGAGCATGCACTGTATAAAATTGTTTTGTGTGGGTAAAATTCACAGTGTAATGTGGAGAAGTATAACAGAAGGTTCTGATCTTGGAAGCTGAAATCTTACTTGTAAAGCCATCTTGTTGGACAAAACCACTGGGTTCCAAGCAAGGGTACTTCCTGAGACATGAAAACTTTTCTTCAAACAAAATCAAAGGCCCATCATTTCCAGCAAAGTTAAGAAAACATAACTTGGAAACCCTCATTAAAAAAAAAAAAACGGCTGAAATGGGCAATAAATATCACAGCTGTTAATTTCCATGTCTGGCGAACCTCTGTGGAGTGGACAAGAGATCCAGGGTGATATGAGGGTTGGGAGACATGAATTGACAGAACAGCTGTTCCTGGAATATGGGTCACTTACAATAATCAAGCAAGATGGCATGATAAAAATACACAGGGGACTAGAGTGAAGCTCTGAACATAGAAGTCAAAGAAATTAGATAATAGATATGTGACCAAAACAGGAGAATCCAAAGGGCTGCGCCTCCAAATTAGAAACTGGAATGGAGCACCCCAAGACTCACTCATATCTTAATCCTCATATTAGTTTGGAATGAGTTTACCCTGTATTTCCAAGATGATCAATTAACCTAAAAACTCTCCCTAGGTTGCTAGCAACCCTGGATAACCTGAAGTAAAAAATATTAATGGGCAAGAAAGATGTGCTCTCACACCTGACCACACAGAAGTCCCATAGGTAAGTGTCACTAAAGAGGCCTCAATCCAACAATTTCAGAATGAGCAACACTGCATCATGAGAAATGTGTCTACCATGAGTGGACACTAGACCCAGTAAGATTTTAAGCCTGGGAATGTTAGGCCATGAATCTAGGCAGCAGAAATCTTGCCATGTGAGAGTTCATGAAGCATCCCAGTGTGTGTACACCACACAAAACTAGAGCTATTTAGGTAGTTGGAAAAATCTTGGAATGTCTCCAAGATGCCTGGCTGTCCCTAGAATACAGGGAGACTACTGCTGCAACAAGACCTGGGAATTGTGCCAGTTCTCATAGCTAGCTTTCTCCTGCCCTTTTCTCTCCCTTTTTCCCTCACAAAGGGACATTTAGCCCTTCCCTGCCTACAAGACCTTAAACAAATGTGCCGTACCACAGGGAGCATTAAGCCCTCAATACAAATACGTCAATGCTTCAGCAGTCTCATAGTTGAGACAGCTACCAAGTAACAACAGGGTAGGTAGCATATACCACATGGACACACTGAACAAAGGATTGACTCACCCCAAAGGTAGGACAAAAAGAGATGTCATGGGAGTTGGTTTTGCTATTTGAAACATCACTTCAAAACTTACCGATTATTGATTTCTGGAATTTTCCATTTAATATTGTCAGTAACAGCAAGTAACTGTGACCACAGGAAGTATGACTTTAAGTACTATTCTACTGGTGATTGCTCTTCAGCCCAGGATTTAGTGATGCTTTCCTCAATGTCCAGCTCTGGCTGCTGTCTCCTCATCTGTCAAGTGGGGCTGTATTGCTCTGGGCTCTTGAGTGGGTCACAGGAAGTCCTGTGGGCTGCCTCAGTGGAACACCTTTGAACTCTTGTCTTCTGGCTGCAATCCAGCTACGGAGCTGCAAGCTAGAATCTTGAGAGATGCTGAGAGCACAGAGTCCTTTTCCTCTCCCTAAGGTGTGACCCTCACCTGCAGCTCCCACTGTGTGGCCCAGTCCTGACTCTCCCAGCTCTATACCCACCATTATCAGCACTAGTGCTTTCTACTGAAGATGACAATAGCTTCCCACAAACACCCCTCCCTGCCCCTTTAAACCCTGGGTACAATCTTCATATTTGGGGTCCTGCATTTACCCCCCACAGGCAACTGTGATTCCTGTTCAACCCAGCTGATTAGACCGTTTGGAAGTAGACTCCATACCAAAAGAAACTCCAAGCCAAAAGAAAAGTGTATCTGCTCATATTTTTTAAGGCTTGTTTTGTCTCAGTTTTTACATCTGGAAAATGACCATAAATATATCATATCTCCTAATCCCAAAGGAAAATCTGGAGGGTTTTAAGGTCCCTGAAACTCACCCCAATTAATACAAAATATTCCCTGATAGAAAGCAATCCCAATAGACATGCCATGGTCCAAATGACCCTGCCCCCTGTGAGCTGGCCTTCTTCCAGAACCCGAGGCCAAGGGAAGAGAGGAAGACATTGAAGCTTTTTTTTTAAGAGGAAATTTGACAAATTGAAGATTCTTAATTCTTCATTGTGGAGAGAAAATTGGGACATAAATTATTTATCGTATTTTAAATTTACTGACCAAAGCAGTTTGGAAACTTCTGGTTCTTTCTGGAAATAATTAACCTTCTTAATATTATAAACTTTCTAAAGTGTCTCCTTCTAAACAATAGAACACGAGAAGAATCATGTTAAGAGCTGAGAGGATTGAAATTCACACTCCTTATTCTGGGATTTGGAGTTGGGATGGGGATAGAAGTTAATCCCTGCCTTAGTCTATTTATGGTATCTATCTTAATTGGAGAAATGGGTATAGGCCAAGACATATGCCCTACCTCAAACCAGGAGGAACCCAGGAGGACCCTAAGCTGATTGACTGTGTCTGGTGGAAGACTTTAGTTGAAAGGGAATGTCAGAGAGACTTTCACTAGAAGCCCTTGATCTTTCGATACATGGGGAAGGGGGCTCTAAGTTGTTCTAAATTTTGTGCTAAGTTTGTCTTTTTCCAAGTTCTGGTTCGTCAGAGAAGAGAGAGCAGAGATGACCAGCACAAAGTCAAATGCACACACTGGCCCCTCCCCATTCCTCCCACTGGCTAATGTCTCTGTTGGAAAGTCAATGGGAGGGATCTGTACAGAAAGAGCTGAGAAGTTAAACAGGTGACATCAGTTCCCCCAACTGTATGTGAACCTATATGGCCATCTTGAACTAGCTTTTAAAAACAAGACCAAGTAGGTTCTTAAGAACAGAGGTAAGTCTGTTAAGAAAGAGAACTCCTCAGTCTTTTTCCACTTGCCTGAGCTCAACACCTCAGTCTGGACACTTTATAGTCGAAGTTTACTGAGCTCCCAGGGAGACTGGAAAGCCCAAGAGCACAGACAGCATGTAGTAAATATTCTTCTTACTGTTAAGACTGAGAGCTGGGGCCTAGCTTGAGTTTCCTTGCACCTCTAAAAGAATCCTCAGTCTAATTTCAATCACCTTCCAAGCTTTACCCAAGCCCATCAGCATACGAACTAGAAAATTAAGTTACTAACACCTGAATTCTTGGGAACAGTGCAAACCCCAGTGGGAACCTCCCATTTAGCACTGCGGAGAGAAAGAAAAATGGCCCTCTGGGGAGATAAGTGTACTAAATGGCTTTGTTTACACAAGGCAAGGAGGGACTGAACAGGAGTCTTCATTTTGGATAGTAAAGTCAAGCAGGCTGTTTGAGCAGACCTCAAACCACAGTGTTCACAGAAAGCTGCCATGTTGGTCTCCAAAACCATCTGTGACTGTGGGGCCCTGCTGCCCCACCAAGAACTTCAGATGTGCCTAACCTGCTAAGCCAGCAGTTGGAGCAAAGAGATTTAATTGGGCTAAAACCTAGTTTGGACCCTCCTTGCACCACAAGTAGAAAAGCCTGATTGGCAGGCAGGAGCCTGATTGGCAGGCAGGGGCCTGATTGGCAGGCAGGGGCCTGATTGGCAGGCAGGAGCCTGATTGGCAGGCAGGAGCCTGATTGGCAGGCAGGCTGATGGGCCTCACTGGTAACTTAAGAGCAGAAAGGACCCCAAGACAGCATCTCACTTAGTTCCCTCGCTGGTAGGGGAAAAACAGAGTTGGGCTATGGCCTATGAAGCCACAGCACAGAAAATAAAGAGATTGTGAGAGAACAGAGGGGTTAGGAGGGAGGATGCAGAAATATCAAACACCGACTGTCTCCAAACCCAAGAGGAAAAGAAATGCCCGTTAGGTGCAGATGGAGAAGCCTCTCTTTGGTCTGTGTTTGGAAGTTGGAGCAGATTCAACAAGCCTACACACCACCTATGTATTTTCCCCAAAGTGAATCCCGATTGTGTTTTGCTTGGAATGGAGGATGTTTGCAAACACCTCAGGTCTGCCTTGAAGATAAGGGTGACCATGGGGTGCAGCCGAGGTCAGTAAATATGAATGGACAGTGAGTGAGGTCTCTGGGCCTTTGGGAAAGAAAAACAGACCCAGCGGGCTTTATCTCACTTTCTTTCCTCTTGAGGCTGTGTCAGGAGCTGCAGCATCCTTCAGGGGCCGCACGTAAGGTATCGTACACAACGCTAAGTGCACCGAAGACACAGCTGAGCTGCCAATTAAGCCCCTGCTTGGGTGCCTCATTCAAGTTCAATTGTTACATGAGGAAAACAAACTCCTTTGTGTTTCCTTTTGTTGGGTTTTTGTTGTTGTTTGTTTGTTTCCTGAGTATAAACATTGCTTTCTCACTGCCCGATTTAGGGAGGAATTTCTATTTGCCACAGACACAGGCCCCATTGGACTTGGGGTGAACTGTGTCAAGAGAGTTGGAAAGCAGACAGCAGTGACTTTGGAGAACTACAGACAAATCCACCCAGAAACCCACCCTCACCACCAAGCCACTGAAGCCAGGGGAGGCTCCAAGAAGCTGTAACTGTTTGGTTTAGGACCCCTGAACAAGGTGCTAAGAAGCACATTTTACATATCAAACCAGACTTGGCCTCCTCCCCCACCCCATCCCTAGGTCCCTACCTGACATACCCTGCCCCCATCTCCTGAACTTTCTAGCCCCTGGCTGAGCTACTCTTCCCCAGCAGCTCTACCCCATAAAATCCAGACACTTTGGCTCTCTCATCTACTTCTCATCTCTCCTCTCCTCTCCTCTCCTCTCCTCCTCTCCTCTCCTCTCCTCTCCTCTCCTCTCTCCTCTCTCTCTCCTCTCCTCTCTCCTCCTCTTCTCTTCTCCTCTCCTCTCCTCCCCCCCTTCCTTGCCCTTCCCTGCCCCCCTCCCCCCTCCTCTCCCTCTCTCTCTCTCTCTCTCTCTCTCTCTTCTCTCTCTCCCACCCTTTTCCCCACCACTTTCCCCAAGGCGATTTCCCTGGCCTCCTTCCTTGGGGCCAGTGAACCTGCGAGCAGCTTCTCTATAAACCAGCATTTAATACATTCTAATCTGGCTTGAATTGGCTCATTTCACTGTCAGAGAAATAACCTATCAGTAACATTTAATAGGGAAATATTTTGACCCTTATACTCATTCCCCCTCTCTCCCTCCTGCTCCTCCCACCATCAAACAGCACAAGTCAGGAGCCCAACTGCAGGCAGGAAAGAGGGTATTGCTGGAGGGCCCCAGGGCTATGCTTTCCTGACTAAGGATTGGGATTCTTCCATGCATGTGTCCCTACCCCTGCTCTGGTGTGTGTGAGGAGTAAGACCTGTGCTATTTCACTATCCACTCCAGACTCACTCTTCTTTTCATGGTGCTGGCAGTGCATCTCCTCTCAGCACTGTCACAAGAATTTTAAGAAATACAGATAAAGTCACTAGCTGAGAAACAACGTAAATGTCCTTCAACTCACCAATGGACGATGGAGGTGTGGTCATAGATACTATGGTGTACTATTGGACTGTAAAAAAAAAATGAAATCACGAAGTTTGTAAGTCATTGGATGGAGCTAGAAAACATCACATTGAGTAACCAGACCCAGAAAGACAAACACTTCATGGCCTTGTTTATCTGAGGCTCCCAGCTCCAGATCTGCAGATGTGCACACACATAACAGCAAAATCCCAAGAAAGCTGAGAGACAGAGCAGGGTGGGGGTGGGAGGCTGAAGCTGGAAGAGTAGCAGGATAGAGATGCTGGGGGGCAGAGGAGGGCTTTAATTAGGAAGTGTAGGGCATCACAGAACAACCCTGAGGACATTTGGGAAAGCCTTGAGGGATCCTCTTGCTTTTATTTATGCAAGAAATAAAAGCAGAAGTGATGAAGCTACCACCATGCTTGCCCATCCGTCCCTCACTTCCACCTGCTGACGGATGCTCAAACAAGCTTCAAGGCCCCACAGACTCAAAGAGCTTCAAGACGCGCTGCTGCTGACTGGGCTTGGCTCTGGAAACTGGCAAACTGGCAGGGGCAACGGGGAAATGAAAACACACACACACACACACACACACACACAGAGAGAGGGGGGCGCTGGGGTGGGCGGTCTGTGCTCACTCACTGATGGACAGCAGCATCAGGAGGAGGAGGAAGAAGAGGAGGAGGAGTTAGTCTAAGTACGTGGTCTCTGTAGGCCAGTGGTGTCGGGTTGGAGCCATCCAGAGGGAGAAAGCTGGAGTAGCTAGTTCTTGTACTCACAGGTCAGTCATTCATAATCATTTGTACCTGGACCTGAGGAGGACTTTGTGTCACTCTAGGCCTCACTTGGGGAAGGCTTTGCCATTCCCACAGGTCTGAGGCATTGAAGTCCTTGACAAGGCCATGCCTATGTCAAAAATATGCATCCACTCAGGACTTTATTCTGAGTGATTCCTCAAAAATGAACTGCTCTGCTCTTCAGAGTATTCCAATAGAGCTACTCTGGAAAGAAAACGCACACATCCAATGTGTATATCTCTTATTTCAGGTGTCTCTTATTACATACAATGCAGGCAGCTCTACTCTAACAGCTGTCTCAAAGCCAGGGCAGAAAGAGATGGATGTATGAATAACCCCAGGGGCATTCTACTTTGGAACATTTTTATTTTCAAACCTTCATAATTTTGTTGTTATACTTAATCGTTAGTAATATGTGGACATGAAAAGACAGGTTCAGAAAGTTCTTGCAGAGATCCCGGTTCTGTCCCCAGCAGACTCAACATGCAGCTCACAACAGTTTGTAACTCTAGCTCCAGGGATCCAAAGTCCTCTTCCGGCCTGCACTTACACATACATGGACCCACACAAAGGCATCCGAATAGACACAAAACTGAAAATAAGAAAATAGATCTTGAAAAATAAATTTGGTAACATTTGCATGAAATTCCTTAAAAAAAAAAAAAAAAAAAAAAAAAAAAAGCTAGCAGCATTGCAAAAACACCTAACAAAAAGTGAGTTTTCTTCCTGTTCTGTTCCAAGTGGAAGATTATCCACGGCAGCTGTGCCTCTTCCAGTCAGGGAGTGGAAGACACAGCCCGCAGGGTTAGAACAATAGACCATCCACAGGAGACTGACGGCCAAGCATCAGATCACTACAGCCCTGGCAGAAACTGACTGCCAAAGCCCTCCAAACAAAGGACCCAGGGAGCCTCTGGCCAACAAAGAGGGTTCCAGGCCCAACTGTTCCCTCAGGTGTAGCTTCGGAGTAAAAGCATAAATAGCAGGATAGTGACATCATCAAATCACAATATCCAGAAGAAACAGACTGGGGAAACTGAGGCAGTCAGCTATTCCCAGCTGAGTGACTGAGTGTTCTCTCCACGTAGGAGTTTCGTGTGGCTGAACTTCCAGATCTCCGTTTCCTCTGAGGCCTTTTTATTTGCTGGGATAAACAGCACTATGCTCTGTGGGGATGGCTCACCTAGCTGGTCTCAAGGACACAGTTGGGCTGCTCTGCTGTTCTCTCTCTGTCAGGGGGATAATGGAGCAGCCCATTCCCAGACAAGGGGCCTTCCCTTAGAAGACTCTGAGACAAACATGCCTGGGTCTGAAATGAAAGCGCCAACACCAATTCCAGAGCCCGTTTTTCAGTGAGTTTAAACTGTATGTGACAACTGACCAGTATCACTACACTGTAGACGCTTAACTCCAATTCTGCCTTTTCAGAAGAAACCAGAGAGTTCGGTCCTAGGGTTTGCTTTAAGACCATGTGGAGTACAGCACAGACCTTCCTGTGCACAGTTAGCCCTGTACAGTCTTACCACGACCGTTTGTCCTGGACAGCACTCCAATTTAGCATACCCACCCCCACCCCGAATATACCCTGCTGTTCCCTTTTGGGCTCTACTTGGATCCTCTGGGTCCACTTGGGGCCAGGAGTATGTCTGATGTCTAACTCTGTCCAGTTAAGGATATTTATACAGACCTCTCAAGATGAACTATCCTGAGTGGGTCCCAAGCATAAACATAAAATTCACTCCTCGGTCATGAATGCCTGAGGAGGATTCTGTGCTTTGAGTCTCATGAGCATGCATACTGACTCTGACAGCACAGCCGCACAATGTAGAGCTCCCATCTGTGGCATCACATCGACACTCAAAATCCTCAGAGCTTCTAGTCTTGGATTACAAGTGGTCAGCCTATACAACTACTATACATGTGTGCACTCGTGTGCGCGCACACACACACACACACATACGCGCACACACGCACACACACAACTATTTTAAGTGATTTGCTGTTGAAAGGTATTTACATCACGGCACTAGGATATTTTCTGGATTTTTTCTTTTAATCTCACACTTATATTCCATGTGTTGTAGTCATATCTCATATCCCCATCTCCCAGGGGGAGGTGATAGATCTGTCAGTAAAGCACACAGTATTTTCTGTATTGAAGAGTATGCCCTTATAGTATCTTTATGTACCAAAGCTTCTGTATGTATGTATGTATATATATATATATATATATTTTTTTTTCAATTTCTTGCTGGTATATTCTTGACTTAGCCAGTCCCTGCACACAGTGCAAGATCATTCTAGTAACAAGACTTTCTTCCTTTATTGAACTTTGGAACTTTGTGCCTTTTGAGGTGAAGTTCCCTTCCCTCTAAGCTGTCAAGCGTACTGACACAGATAGCACCTCATCGCTGCTCCCAGTTGCTCCTTACTCTCTTTTCCCTGTGCACAGCAGATGTGTGCACATGTGTGCACAGAGGCCAGAGGACACCCCTGGGTGTCAGTCCTCAGGGACTTTCCACCTCCTGTTTGAGATAGAGCCTCCCGGTGACTTGAAACTCAAATAGGCTGGGTAAGTTGCCCAGTGAGTGGCTGGGATGCCTCCTCTCTCCATGTCCCTCCTCATGCAGGCACGGTGAGCGCTTTACCAACCAAGCCATCTTCTTTCCCCCACTTCCTGCATTCTCAGTGGCTGTAAAGTCTACAGTGGTTCTCTACGCCCTTCATCCTGAATATTGATAGCACCCACCTTCTCCTCTCATGTGCCTGTGGATGCTTAGTTTTCCTTGGGTCTGGGAAATCGCTAACGATTATTTCTGCCAATGTTCTCCTCCTTAGGACATTGTAATTAAGCATATCCTGGGCTGCAGTTCCCCACTTAGTTTTCCTACTGTTTGCTTTCTGGTTTTCATTTTGCATAGTTTCCATTGCTGCATCTTCACAACCCTGTATCTTTTCTTCTAATGTATCTCATCTTCTCTTAATGCTGTCCTGGTCGTGTGCATTTTCCAAGTCAGTTAGTGGAGTTTCTCCCCAGAACGCAATTTGGGTCTGTGGTAAAGTTACCAGGTTCAGCAAATAGACACCCAATTAAATGCAAATTTCAGGTAAAAGCTGAATAATTTATGAAGCCTGTCTATCTCTGCAATATTTGAGATGTCCTTAGAAAATCCACTGTTTGGAATGAAATTCAAAACTAACGTAATGCATTTAATCCCGCTCGGAAAGCTTGGTCTCCCCGTGTCTCTCATATCTCTGTCTGTTCAGAGCACTCAGCTTTTCTTCTCACCACTTGTCTAGACTCTTCAGTCACCATAACCCCACTGTCCTCACCTGTCGCTTCAACCATGGTCATTCTCGGTCGATTTAGTAGATTTATCTTTCCCCTCATTTCGGCTTAGTTTCCTAGTTCTTCACCTCCCAGGTCACCTTTTTGTCAAATGTGTGCTGTGAGTTATACCTTTGTTGGTATTTTTACATTTCTCTAAGTATTCTGCCCTGGGATGCAACAAGCTGCCTGAGAATAGTTGAACATTGCATCCCCACTTCTCATGTTGGATCACTGAGTCTCACTTCACCTATTGTCACCCCTCACCAACACCCTGAGACCCCCAAGAGTCTAATTCTTACAAGTGCTTCTCCTTCCTCCACCTCTGGAGGTTTCTTGGCACATGTTTGGATTATTACTTCACCAAAGACGTGAGTGCAGCTCTCTCCTCACCTATCTATCATCTATCTATCTATCTATCTATCTATCTATCTATCTATCTATCTATCTATCTATCATCTATCTATCTATCATCTATCTACCTACCTTTCTATCTATCTACCTACTATCATCTATCTATCTCTGAAATGAATACCCCCTCAACTTCACCTCATCTCAGAGAGTCCACTGACCTCTGCCTAGGTTCCCTTTCTCTGCTGTGATTCATAAAGGCAGAGGAAGGAGCCTCTGTCTTTCTGCCCAACCTTAAGTATGTTGCCCAGGCAGCTCTCGTCAGTACGTGTGATCCTTATCTCTACGAGCCAACACAAGAGCTTCATCCTGCAAGCACTGGAGAGGTTTGCTCTGTCATAGATAAGGCAAGAATCACTTGGGCTCTAGAGATTTGGACGGGTCAGAAGCAAGCTTATTCAGAGACTCACTGGAGACTACAGGAATTACAGGTTTGGAGATTAGCTAAACTGGACTCAAACTCAGTGTGCCCTGGTCAGCTAAGGGTCACCACACAGGGGGTAGTTCATCTCTCACATACAATAAAACAGGAGAAAGCTGCTGGGTATGGGGGAATGGGGATGGGGTGGGAGGAAGCATGGAAGATGGGTGCTTCAGGAGGCTTCAATGTACCATATGTAATGAAATTCGTGTAATGAAATTCCAGTGTCAGAGCTATGAGGGGCTCTGACAGGCAGTCAATAACCCTGATGAGATGGAAACACCCATCTATCCTCCTCAAAGGCCACAGGAATGAATGGCAGGAGATGGGAAGGGGAGGGAGATCTGGGTTGATCCCTTGAGAACTGTAGATTTGTTGGTAAGAGTTCTGTGTCTTCCTTAACCCCTACACCCTGACTGTCCTCTAGAGGATCCCCCCACCTCCCCATTGCTGTTGGCCACATGGTTCTGGAGAAGCCAGCCATGGCAGAGCTAGCTTCTAGGTGTCAGCACATGACTCAAGCAGAGATATTTTCTGGAAGTATGAAAAAACATACATTGTTCCAGAGATCACCAAGTTGGTAGCCATAAATTTTGCCATCATAGTCAACCAAGTAGATGCTCAATGATAGGAATCTCCCCAATATCAATCACATTGTCAGCACAGAGCAAAGTTAAACCAAAGGGCAGTGAAAACTCCCACAGACTTTGAAAACCTAGACCCAAGTGCACCTGAATGCAGAACTTTCCAAGTGTTTCCAAGCAGTGAAAGCCCTTTGATTTCCCATTAACTACAGCTAACTTCTTACACTAGACACTGGCTTACATAATTCTAACGTGCACCTCCCAGACTCAATTCTTAAGGAAGAAACTAGAACTTTACAACTGGAAATGCCCCTCTTTTGGGGGGCTCACTCTTAAAGTTGCTGCTACAGTATTTACTTCAGTGCTACAATAACTAAGTGATGGACTCGGCCTGGTGCCCCTCAACAGATGATAAAGGGAATGCCATGTAAATACAGAACGGAATTTTTTTTAGCAACAGAGACAAATGGGATTATGTCATTTGTAGGAGAATGGATGGGACTGGAGATGCCTTGAGATACACTCACCATCCTTCCTGGTCTGGCTTCTCCAGTTCTCTCCTAATGAAGGCTAGTAGAGAAATTTTGGAATTTGAGTTGGCACCCCCTAGGGATTTGTAGCCTCTCAGACATAGGACTTTGTGGAGAGGGCACAGTTTGTCAGTATGAACTGCTCTGAGGTGTCAGAAGCAAGGGCCAGTCTGGGCACCTGTGTAAGACAGACAGAACCGTGTGTGCAGCAGCACACAGGTGAGAGTTTGTCTCCAGTGGTCCAGGAGCACAGTAAATGTCACAATATGTTATTAACCTAAAATCAAATTAAATCTGACTTTAATCCTCAGGTTCCTCCAGGCTGGAGGGAAATTCAATCTTGGTATTATTGTGTCTCTTCCCCCATGGTATGTACAGGTTCCTGAGGAGCTGACAGAATAGCAAGAAAATGTCCTTGAGAGGGTCCCCAGCCACAACACACACAGTGAAAGATGTGGGGGAAGAGAGCAGTGTGGGAGGAAGTCCATTCCCCATGGCCTTTATTCCTAGGTCATCCCCAGGTGGGATAGCGAGGGCCACCATCACCATCTAGTTGTCTTAGAATGCCCTTCATGAGGGAGGATCCCTTTCTAACATGTGCTCCTTGTAACTGATTGGATCATGGCTAAAAGAAATAGAGGAGGGGCGGAAGGAAATCAGTGACAGTTCCCCCAGTCATGTCTCCTGGTTGCTGATTCTTCCGAATGCACCAGGGGAAAAGTTTCTGTCCAGAGATGCTGCCATGAGTTTGGCTTTAAACTGATCACTACCGAAGCCCTTCCCAGATAATCTATCCCACCCTCAACCCTACCCTCTTATTATTATCCTGATCCATGAGCTCTTCACATATGTGTTCAACCAATCATAGATAGAATTAAATCATTAGTGAATGTGTACATTTTTCTTGTTCTTATTCTCCTCACAATGAAGTCTGTCAACTGTTTCCCTTACATTGTGTTAAGGAGTTCAGGCTTCAATAGAAAGAAGGGTGTGCAGGCCATATGCAATCACTGGGGCAGTTTATAGGAGGGGCTTGAGCATTTGCAAACGGTAGACATTGAAGATCCTGAAACTCCTCTTCAAAGGATCCAGAGCAAGCACCCAGCCTACCTCAATAAGGCTGCCCAAAGAACCCACTGCTCCAACATCGCTGCCCACTGTAGGGTCTGGAATTGTCTGTCACCCACAAAAGCAATTCTGAAGAAAGACACAGACTGTTCCAATAAAACTTTATTAAGAAAAATAGATTCAGGGCCAAATATGGTCCTTGGGTCTTGTTTTGCTACACTCTGAGGCAGAGTGGGTGCCTTGTGACTCTGTCTCCTGCAGATTGTATGTCACAGCTGGAAAGCAACACTCACAGCACAGTAGCAACTCAGCTGACCCCCGAAGTGGCCCACATCAGCAGGACTCTGCAGTAATTACAGAGAAGGCACAGGCCATAAACTTTATTACTCAGCAGTACTTTGGCCCCCAATCTTGCGTTCTGCTGATTTGCTGGAAGAGTGGTGAGGTGGGTCCAGGTCCCTGATTGCTGATACATTGGGGAAAGCAAAGCCTGAATGTTTAATTAAATGTTATTCAAGAAATAAAATCCAGGCCCTTGGCTGACAATGCAGAATATTAAAGCATCAATTCCCTGAAGGAAACCTGCCTTAATGAGATTCTCCAAATAACTGGGAGGGGGGAAAATCCCATATTAATCCCAGATGCCAACATCTGCCCATCAATCCACAGAGATGTCTTGATCAACGGAGTCAGGTGCCACTGGTTTTCTGAGGAAAGTTGGTGGAGACTCTCTGAATTCTGTGTATTCCAGAGGCAGCTACAGCTCATTCATGAAACCACGAGACTGAATGGGGAAACACATGGAGAGGCTCTTTCATGGCCGCTACTCGAGGACAATAACTGATTAGAACAAAGGCTGTGGAGGACCACAGTGCTCTGCCCATGTTCTGTCCCAGGCAAAAGTTTTTCCTGAATTACATAGAAAGAAACAAGGAACACAGGCAGAAGGTGGCCTCATTTGGGTGTGGAATTTACCTCACTACATTTCACTAATTTACATCAGATTACTGAAACTCTAAGACACCCCAGGGATGGCTCCTGTTTTAATTGGGTTGAGTTGAGTTGGGTTCACTTTTGTTAAAGCAACTTTTATTCTCCTGATGTAATTTTCCTCTCCAAGGCTCACTGCCTGTCAGCTAACCTAGGGCTAGTCCTGGAAGCTTCTAGCATCCAATCTTGATCTAGAATGTTTTCAGCCTCTGAGACTTGCTGCTGAATAAACTCATCCTTTCTCGTTCTTTCTGAGCTCTGGCTGTTTCAGACCAGCTGTTCTGGCTCGAACTCCTCTCCAAGATGACTGATTCGATCTGGTTTCTCTCTCTTGGCCTCTCCTGAATTGCTCTGCTTGGCCTCATACTAACTTTGGCAATATGTTCTAATTTTCTGGCTCCTTCTCACTCTCTGGCACGTTCTGTCTTCATCTATGTCTAGCTTGTTTACTCTCTGCAACCTATCTCTGTAAAACTCTCCCAGTAAACTTCCCTTTTTCTCTCTCAGTAAAACTCCCTCTCCCTTCTCTGTCTGTCTGTCTGTCTGTCTCTCTCTCTCTCGCTCTCGCTCTCGCTCTCTCTCCCCCTCCTCTCTCTCTCCCTCCCTCTATCCCTCTTTCTCTGCATTGCTCTCTTAAGTAGCTTCCCTTTTCTCTCGTGAGAGTTGGGCATATCCTACTCTGTCAGACATTTTTCTGATTCATCACTTTTTCTGCCATTCAATTAGACATCACTTTCCTTCTACGTTCTAGTTTTACAGTCATTGCTTGGGATTAAAAGTGTGTCCTAAGGAAGTGTCTGTATTCTAGCCAGAGGATTAAAGATATGTGCTGACGGTGACCCAAACCACAACTAGAACAAGCTTTTCAAGCACACAACATAATCCCCGTTTTCACAGTGTGATCAATATATCCAACAACACACTAATTTTTATTTCTTTGTTTTTTATTTTTTTTTTTAAAAGAGAGGGTTTTCCTGTGTATCCCGCTGTCCAGGAACTTGCTCTGCAGACTAGGCTAACCTTGAACTCAGGTCCATCTGCCTCTGCCTCCCAAGTGCTGGGATCAAAGGTGTGTTCCACCACCACCAGGCTTAAAGATCACATTCTACATCATGTCTGTAAATAAAATTTTGTTATTACTTGCTGCCAGTGAAAAGTAGCTATAAAAACAGATACAATGTGTGTAGATTCTAGATGTAGACATACATATACACCCACATACATATATGACATGGAAATAAAAGGGGGATGAGTATGTTGGGAAAGATGAGGAGGAGAAAGTGAAACAAACCAGGACAGACAGACAGAGAGACAGACAGTCCATATTTTCTCCAAGATCAGCAAGAGTAATTATTTACAATGAGAAGGGAGCCCAGTGGAGAGGAATAGAGGACCAAAACCACAATGGAAGAGAAGCAGACATGAGCAAAATGTAATTACATATGTGTGAGAGAATGTTATATTATGTTATGTTATGTTATGTTATAGTGACACCATTCTTTTGTATGATGATTAAAACTGTATTTTAAGAAAAAAATAAAATAAAGTATTGGACAAAAGACCAACAGGATAAGACTACCTGAATATCACTGGGTAAATACTGAGAGCCGAGAAGGTTGGGAGACAGTTCAGCAGGTAGAATGATCCAGAATGATGCTGGGCAGCATGGGGATGGCTGGGCAGCCAAGCCTTTTCTGATTGGTAACTTCACATGTGATGAAAGGTCCCATTTCAAAAAGTAAGGTGGAAAGCTATAGAGGGAGACACCTGACTTAGGATCCCTGGTCTCCACATGAGTGTACAGACATACACATACAGAACCAAAGGGCTTAAGACTCGCATTTTCTCTGTTGGTGGGAACAGATAAGCTGAAGTAAGATGATTAGCAATTCATGGGGACCTGCTGATGCTCCAGCATCTATTTCAGGGCCACTTCAGGTCAGGGATGAAGGGATCTGACCTGTGCCTTGTCTACATAAGCTCCCATTCCCCAGCACAAGCCCTGGCTCAGGCTGGCATAAGCTCCAACAGTACGACCTGTCTTGCCTCAGGTCTGAGGTGGCTGAACATCCAGGGTACCTCTATGCCTATCCCAGGCATGGGTTCTGGTCCTCAGTAGGCATCATATGAGATAATACAACACAGGCCAAGGTCTGGAGCCTTGGAGGAGCCCTGGTGCTAGGCAAGAATGTTTCATTATATATCTGACCCCATCTGATTCTGCTCCAAGAGCCTGGAGCCAATTTCTCAGCATTACTGCAGAGAGTGTCAGTCTTTATTATGAGTGGGATGCACCCAGTTTGGGTGGTTTTGATTGAATGTCCAATAGTCACAATTAGTCTTCATTGAATACTAAATATAAATATGAAGAATCAGAAAAGACAACCAGATTGTGAAAAATCTCCCAAATTTATTTTTGCAATGCTGTTAAATCCATTTCTGATTAAAATAATTCATCACTTATCTATAACAAGCAATACCGGGTGCTTATCCATATGTGAATCTATCTTGGAAATAGGCACCAACTTAAAATAGTTTTTAATAAAAATGCATTATTTTGAGGCAGCAATTTGGTTCTGAGCACTGGCTGCTAACAAAGGGGGGACACTGTTCTAAGTCATAGAATGTTTTCCAGAAAATAAATTAAAGAGGAAACAGCAGAGGCAGCTAGCTGGCCATGTGACACATACTGGGGGGACTACCTCTACTGAGAATTCATTCTTTACATTGTTAGGGGTGCACCAGACTGGGGGCAGCTGTTTCTCTATTTTGAGTAAGGCCAGTGACATAGGTCCTATGACTCTACCTGGTCATGAAGTTCCCTTGAAAGTATGGTGACTTGGAGACAAGTTGAGAAATGACTTAAAATATGCTCCATTGTCCAAAGGTCATAGGTATGGTATTCAATGCCCTGGCAAACCCCAAGCACCCTTGTTAGGAGCAATGCCCTTAAAACCCTCCATTATTGATGTTAATATTATGGTTAGAGTTAAGTATGACTGGGTTCATGGAAAATCCCCAGCCAGCTGCAGGAGACTAATACAAATCTGGTGGTCAGGATGAATAATGATATGATAAAGCTCTGACCTTGCTGAGAAATACATCTGACGTCAAGATGCCCAATGTGATGACCTGTAACCTTTCTGAGAACCCAACATCCTGCTGACTAATGATATGACAAACCTGTGACCTTTCTGAAAAACCAACATCCTGTTGTCATCAGATGACCACAGGAATGCTGTGTCCTTGGCCTGTGTAAATGTTTCCCACTTCCCTCCTCTCTCTGTTATCCCTGTTATGGTATAAATTCAGCCTTGGGAAAAATAAAATTGTTGCCTTGATCAGACTCTTGTCTTGGCGTCCTTCTTCACGTCTCTTGTCCCCCATTCTCTTCCAGGTACCCTCAGCACCCTCGTTGACACACCCTAATCCCACGGCACCATTCTCTACTAACCCTATCCCTAAACCTCAGCTGTCGCTGCATCAAATGCTCAATATTCTCAGAATAATGCACTTAGTGGGACACTCATGTACACAGACATTTGCATAAAGAATACAAAGAAAGGCCTGGAGGGGCTAGAAAGATAGAGGAAGTAAGTATATAGGAGTCAAGCAAGAAGGGAGGGAAAGGAAGAGGAAGGGCTGGTGGGACCAGAGGTACCTATTCCTTATGTATCTGGTCTTGCCTTAATAATGTCGAGCTTTGTAAATATATGACCCATTCAGAAAGCAAAATAAATGAGAGAGGGAGACAGAGAGGAAAGGAGCAGCTGATGGGAGAGGGGAAGGGAGCAAAGGACATTTGTTAGTCCAGGAACGTAGTTCTGGCCTTTACACTCTGGCTGCACTCACTCAGTTCCTGAAGTGATTTGTCCAACCTCATACCCACACGCATCCTTCTACACTTTGCCAGGAAAATTCCTGTGGAAGCTCCAGTATAAATAGTTCACCTGTGAATATGAGACTACATCACCCGGGAAGAGCACCTGTGGGCTCTCAAGTGATCTGGGTCAGAATGGGAGTTAGCAAGATGGCCCAGGGGATAAAGGAGCCTGACACCACCTTTAAAAACCTGAGTTTCATGCCGAGAATCCATGTGGTGGGAGAGAACCCACTCCCGTGGGTTGTCTTCTGACCCCCACACGTCCTTGAGTGGTTGACTGGCCAGACAAGTGTCTGGATGCTGAGGAGCCCACATGATAATCAGACCCTCACTTACCCTTTCTTTCCCTGGATAATTCCTGGGGTATACGGGGCTGGCACTGCCCTTCAAACCCAGGTCAGCAATCCTTGACCACAGAGAAGTTCTCAAGGAGTCACAGACAGCAGAATAGTGGGGCTTGTGACCTCTCGTCTGGCCTAAGAGACTGCTCAGTGGCTTCCCCATGACCATGTGAGTCAACTTTGTGTTTTTGAAGAGACTTAGTCACAGGGAAATGAATGCCCACCACATATCTCTCTTCTACTATGCCTCAATCCATGTGTGGACTGAGACCCAAGTGAGCATGGCAGAAGGAAAAAGGGTCTGTGCCTTGTGCTGTGAGGATACAGAGCAAAGGGGAGCTCCCGGAAACCATATCGTTAGAGGATGGATAGAAGCACCCATCCAGGGTCCCATGACGAGTGGTGGTGATTAAAATAGAAACGTAGCCAAGACTGACTTGTGTGGGGAGCCCCTAGCACTTCAGGGTGGCTGGCAGCAGACAGTACCTCAGACTTGGGCTAAGTGTTGTTTGCACAAGGGATAAGGGAAAGCATGTGCCCAGACCTGATGGACAGACTTCTCTCCTCTCTTCTTTCTACAGTTTGCTCCCCAGAGCTGCAGCTGTGACCTTGGGCATTGTTTCCCCTGGTATGTAGACTGTCCATGCCTCTGAAGCAGACAGGCATGTACTAAGGTCTCCAGCACGTGCAGGCAACTTGGCAGGTGACGGGCCCTTTTCTGACTCTGACAGATCCTGGGAATGCTCATCGACCGGCTGGCTGGCCCACGCCCACACACCATGGTTAGCCAGGGTGCCGTGACAGCAGACTGACATTAATTATCTGTGAGTTAGATTATCTGAAAGCACAAACACAGGCCTGTCAGTGCTGCAGAAAGGCGTCTCTGCTGATGTCCCTTACAGCTCAGCCCAGGGCAGGGACAGGTCTCTGGGACCAAGGAAGAGTGGGTGAGACCAGCAGCCCTTCCTGACCCTGTTCTAAAGCAGTGTCTTATAAAGAGCCTTTGGGCTAGGCTCCTAATGGTGAGAAGCCCATCACCCGTCTCAGCGCCCATCATCACAGACTGAAAGCTCTACCTCCTAAATAGTTTACAGCTGTGTCTTCTTCTCTGCAGCCCCCACCTTGCACATACACTGGGGCAACCACCAAGGCCTGAGGTCCAACCCCACTTCTGCCTTTGGTCCTTCCAACTCATTCTCTTAATGCATTTTCCAACTGCAGCCTCAGGCCAGGTGAGACTTCGCACTCCTGCCCACACACCATAAGATTCCTCAAATCCCATGCTATGTGTTTGTACCCTCCACAAAGACTCCTACACCCCACCCAGAGTAGCAAGGCTCACAGGACGACAGTGTAACCTAGAAGGATGAGCTCAAAGGTTGAAATCCCAGTGCAGCCCCTTCCTAGCTGTGTGATTCTGAGCAAGAGATTTGCCCTCTCTGAGCTGTAATTCCCTCTTATATAAGTGGATAACCTCAACCCACAGACTGACTTAAAGGGCTGAGATAGCAGGCCCTGGGAATAGCCGGGCTACTGCTTTGACGAGTTTCCTCCTTCAGGTAGCTAGTCCCTATTTACTGTAGCATCTTGAGTGTGACCATTGAATCAGTGGTGGTGAAGGTGGGGAACAGTGCTGGGCTCAGTACCGTTGTTGGCTTTGGGAGATGGTGACTCTGTAGTAGATGATGGTGTCCTGCTCATCACAACACAGCCCCATCCCAGATGGCAGAAGTGTCTGGCCCACGGTGACAACCTACTTGCATTCTCTGCAGACTTTCCCCGAGTCTTGACAGAGAACTCTGTTCTGGGCGTGTGGCAGCAGTTCACATGCATGGCCCCAAGCACAAGTCCCAGGGAGTGTCCATTGAATATATATTGAATTGGTGAATGAATGGATGAGTGAATGAATGAATGGATGAATGCACAGCAAGTGCAACATGCAATAAAAGGTCTAAAGGGATTTGAAATCAGAAACTCTGAATTCCAAGCCTGCCTCCACCAGCCCTAGCAGAAGGACTGACTCAGAGGTAAATCATAGCTCTCCCAAAAGAGGCTTCTCTCTGTTTTCTCATCTGAGCAATGGGTGTGGTGACAGTCCTAACATTTCCCATCACAGAAGTGGTTTGTCTGATAAGAAAATGATGGGTGTTTAGCTTCTTTTCCTACCTCTGGGATAGACTGCATTAACAAAAGTGGTTTTGGGGGTCAGAGTTCATTCTGGCTCACAGCTTTAAATACCCTATGACAAGGGGACATCAAGATAGCAGGAACTTGACACATCTAGTCACATCGTACCAACAATCAGAAAACAAAGCCACAAGTGCTCACTGGTACCCTGCTCGCTTTTGCCATTTTTACAATCCAGGACCCCTAGTTAGGAAATGGCCGCACCTATAATTAACATGGGTCTCCCCATACAAATCGACATGATTAAGGTAACCCCTGAACAGGCACGACCAGCTGCCCAGATCCCAGGTGATGATAGATTCTGTTAATTTAACAATCAACACCGTCACATTGAAAAAATGCAGTATATGTAGACTGGGCTGTGCTGGACACTGCTAGTCTCTGAATCAGACTTGTACCCTTCCCTACCTGCTCTGCAACTAGGAGAAATGGCTTCCCTCCAGCCACTGCACCAGGGTCAGCCGTGTCTGGCATCGTCAAGATATGATAGGGCATGGGTGGATAATATATACCGCATGTAAAGAAGATAATATATCCCCACATCTCCCTTTTAATAATGTTGTAAATATGTCTTATGGGAGAGATAATAGAGATACAGCTGCATAATGGCACTGATGGATCAGACAGATAGGGTCTCCTGTTCGTCACCAGGGCAGCCTGTCTGTCACAGCTCCTTAATGGATGGTGTCTTCGGTAGATTATGGTGTCAAGTGTGTCTTGAGTTATGGGAAGCAAGAGCCCTTACTTGCACTGTACTTCTATGAGTAGAGGAACAGCGTGAGAGTGGGAACAGTGCTGGTCACCAAGTCAGGCCCAGCCAGGTTCAAACTTAGACAGGACTGCTCCCAGCTGTATGTGTTTGAGAGAATCACCTACTTTCTCTGGGTCCAGCATTAAGAGCCTGGCGGGAAAGATCTCCTCTTAGGATAGAAGTCATAACGGTGGGCAAGTAGACTGGCTCCCTCCCTGGTAAATTCCAGCTCCCTGTCTAATGTGCAAAGCAGAACTTTTTGCAGAAAACGACTCCAGTCGGGATTTAACTACTGGACTCCTGAAATGGACAAGGATGTTCTTCAGCTGCCCTTGGGCACAAGGGGACCAGCCTAACAAACTGAGGGTGGTCTAAGGACCTCAGAAGAGCATGCAAGCATGGGGAAGTTGACACCATGGCCAATCACAGACACTTCATAGAGCACTGTTGGATATGGGCTTAGAGCATGCAGCATACCATCTCAGACCTGGTAATGGCTGTCCAGGGCTCAATTCTGGCCCACCTGTGGATTTCATTCAGCCCATGGAGTAAACTAAATTCTTTAAATTATCTAGTAGTATTTAAATGTTGTGTTTAAGCTAGGAATATCCCAGACAGCTGGCTCCAAGAAAGAGTCTCAATATCACCAAGGCATAGACTGGTTCAGAGTGATTATTTCCCAAGGATGTTATATGTTTTAGAATCTATTTGGTTGTTTTGTTTGTTTAGTTGGTTGGTTGGTTTAGTTTTTTAAGACAGGATTTCTTTGTGTAGCCTTGGAACTAGATCTGTAGACCAGGCTAACCTTGAACTCATAGAGATCCACCTGCCTCTGCTTCTTGGGTGCTGGGATCAAAGACATGTGCCACCACCTATTCATCATTATGCCAAAGTTCCCATGGGACTTTGTCAGATCATGGACTAGCCCAAGCTCTTTTAACTCGACCATCTTTTCTGAAGACACTCTCTGGGTGTTAGACATTGCTGGGTAGCTCTTCTGTGACTCAAGGTTGGAGACTGACATAGGGGGTTATGTTACTCAGCTTTCTGTCACTGTGACAAAACGCTTGGGATAAGGAATTTCAATGAAGAAAAGATTAATTTGAGCTCCTGGTATGAGATTATAGGTCATGGCCATTTGACTCTGTTGCTTGGTATACACCACAATGGAACATTTACCAGAGAGAAGCTGCTCACCCCACAGCAGCCAGAAAACAGAGAGACAGGGAGAATACCGACAGCAGCAGTTTTTGTGGGTCATGAACCCTTTGGGTCCATTGGAAAACCCAGATCTTTACATTATGATTCCTAACAGTAGCAAAACTACAGTTACAGAGTAACAACAAAAATAATTTTACTGTTGGGGATCACCACAGCATGAGGAGTGGTATTAAAGGGTCACAGCATTAGGAAGGTTGAGAACCACTGACCTAGCATCTCATGCCCTCCAAGGGCACAAAGCCAATGTCCTAACTTCCTCCCTCTAAACTCCACCTCTTAAAGACTTCAGCTCCTCCAAATAGCATGCAGGGATACAGAGAAGACTTTAGCACAGGACCTTGTGGCCTATTTGCATCCAAACCACAGTAGGAACCTCCCGGGCCTGGCCCATGTCTGGATGTCAGATAGGGGTTGGCATGGGCTGGAGTTGATGGGATCCCAGGCCTACTGGTTCTGAAGCCACTATGCATTGCCCTTAAAAAGCATGACATGAGCTTAGATCAAAAGATGAAATTAGTTTGGGAGGGACCAGTTTGGCTGAGAGAAACCAATCTTCCTGGTACAAACATGATCAATGTGTGCTCGGTGAATTCCCCTGGAGACTGTGAAATTGCATAAAAGATTTGATCAAGGTCTCCATCAACCACCAAGCTGTGATGACAGCTATGGGTTTTCTTAACTGGATTTTAATTTTTATGATTATGATTTGGGGAGTGCTACAGCTGAGGAGATGCCCCAGCCTTGGGAATCCATCTCTCATGCCCTTCTGAGAAGCATTTGAAGAAATCGGGAAAACTCAGTTGTAAAAGAAAAGTATTTGGCTCTCAGTGTTTTAATTTGTGTTCCTGTTCCCCAACTTGGCAGCAGCTCAGAAGCTGAACTGGAACCAATGGAGAAAAAGAATAGAATAAATCATAACATGAATAAATCTCTGAAAGTTGAAATCAGTGTGGAGGCAGAGAGAGACAAAAGGACAGCTTGCTCCCTGGCTCCCCCTGGGAAGGGGAAAATGGAAACTCTCAGTCCACTTGATATCCACTCCTCATTCAAAAGCAATGGGAGGAGGAGGAGGAGGAGGAAGAGGAGGAGGAGGAGGAGGAGGAAGAGGAGGAAGAGGAAGAGGGAGAAAAAGAAGGAAAAAGAGGAGGAGGAGGAGAAAGGAAGAGGAGGAAGAGGAGGAAGAGGAAGAAGAGGAAGAAGAGGAGGAAGAAGAGGAGGAGGAAGTAGAGAAGAGGAGGAGTAGGAGGAAGAGGAGGAGGAAGAGCTGATGGTATATACCTGTTCTCTGCCCCTTTCTCACAGAGAAGCCCTTAGGAATCCACCTCATTGCTGACAAATGGAGAGCTCTTACTTAGAAGACAAGGCCTAGTACTGAAAAAATGGAGTAAAAAGTCACTTGCTAGCTGGACGTGGTGAGTTTGTGGCTAGCCTGGGCTATATATATATTGAGGCTCTGACAGTAAAGGAAGGACAATGGGAATGGGGGGAAAGCAAAGGGGTGGGAAAGGAGGAAAGGGGGTACCTCCATCCTTTATTTCACATAGTCTCCCTTGCTTTGTGCAGGAAAATGTTCAGCCCCATTTTACAAGAGACTAGGTAACGTCCTCCATGTTTGGGCATCACAGCTTCTGATGTCCATCACTCAGTCACCTTGAACTTGGCTAGATGCCGTCTGTGGCACAGGCCCGAGATTGCTCCCAGTGCTCACAGACGAATTATTTCCAAGGCTCCAAATCACACTTAGAAAGAGGATTCCCCAGGGCCAGCAGCCTGACCCTTTGCCTCTCACCACAATTAGACTTAAATCACTCTGTTCCCAAGAGGATCAACCTCGTCCCTTTATGGCTCCAGGGGACGAAATTTCATTCTACCTTGAACACACTCTAAGCTTTTAGCATCCCTCATTCTCCACAGAGCAGTACTGGCTGGAGTCTCACTGAATCCTTGTGCTGCAGGCAGGGTCCGACCCTAGGACCAAACTGAAGCTGAATGATAAGCTCTCCTCCTCCCCCCTCTCTCTGTCCTTAGACTCCAGAATTTTGCCCTCTTGCTTTCTAACAGAGCACCTGATCACTCCAAACTGGTTATTTGGTACAAAATCAATTCCTTCCATTGTAAGTCCTTCTGTCATACCATAATACATGGGCTGCAGAGGCAATGGGCCATCACTATCCCTCCCCTGAAGGAGGTGGGTCAAGAAAGAACCTTTTTAACACTCGCTTGCAACACTGAACTGTAAGGGCAAATACACATCTAGGACTCCATGGGTCCAGGGAAGGACCAGAACCGTCTATAACAACCTAGCATGCATCACATAGAGAAGGTGGTTCTGTAGTCATGGAGAAGGGATATCAGATGAGCTGGAAATTAAAAGATGCCTCTGAAGCTGGACTGAAACATGCACATCAGTGGCTATCCCACCAATAAGCCCTGAAACCCAGCCGCTTGAGACAGAAGACATTTATCCTTGTGCTTGTGCTTGTGCTTGTGGGTCTGTAGGGTGTGCAGGTGACCACAGTGCACTGGTCTAGGCTGCATGGCTGTCCCCTTTGCTATAAGACACCGTCAGCTGCATTTCTGTAGGGCTAGGCATGGCTTTGGGAAGCTCCATGTTTGTGAGTGTTCTGGGTCCAGGGCCAGCATGATCGGGAGCATGCAAAAACCCCCATGACTCACACCAGGGTAGAACCCACTCCGTATCATTGGCTAAGCAAGCCACACGGCCAGCCTCCAACTTAAAGGGGTGTCAAGAGTCATTTTGCCACTACTCAAAAAGTCCTACAGAGTCACATGACCCAAAGCATGCATAAAGGGTCAGCAAGATAGCACAGTAAGTGAATAGATCTTGCCACCGAACCTGGGAACTTCAGTTTCAGCCTCATAACCCACATGGTAGAAGGAAAAGGACAAACTTCTGCAGACTGTCCCCCGACCACATGCCAAAATACAGTGTGCCTAGATAGTTAAATGCTACAGGATGCGAATCACTCCCAAAAGAATCTAACTGTCCCTGAAAGAGTGGGATGCAGAAGAAGGCTATGAAGGTGGGACCCAGCATGTCTGTTTCAACCTCGGAGGGAAACGCAGGAGAGGGAGCACCGTGAGAGAGAAGGAGCACTGGGTATGTGGTACTCACAATGCACCATATGCCAGGCTCTGGCCTCCATCCTCTCCAAGGAAATGCTGATGTGAAATCTACAGCATCCAAGCAAAAATAGCAGTCAGAACTTGGGGAGCAGAGAAGGGGAGTAGGTATCTGGCATCACTGACTGAGTGACCCCTTCTTCAGCTCCTCTCAGCTGGGGAAGGCTATGCAATTCAGCTTCCCCAATAGGATTTTGGAAAGTTCTTGCTTTACCAATTGAAGGGAGACAATGGAAAAACATGGCAGTGTTCTCCATAGCACGGTGCCATTCCCATCTCAAATGCAATGATGTTCTAGCTAAAGCTTGTGGTTCCTGCTGGACAAACATGCTGTGAGAGATTGAGGGGAAAGTGCAAAAAGAATCCTAGTCTTTAATGGCATCTTTGGTGACCCTGTGGCCTCCAGAGAGTACTTTAAGGAAGCTGCAGGACTTCTTATGGCTTAACTGCTCCTAGAGCAACCTGTCATTTACAGCTAAATGTGTTTCTGTCTTATCTGGGGCAAGGCACTAACCTGGGGGAAATAACAGAAAATTTTGAAAGGGTGTGTTGGCAGAGGGCAGTCATGGAAAGAGGCAGGAAAGGTGACAGAAAGATGTTCCACACATAAGTCTTAGCCAGTGTTCTATTGCCGTGAAGAGAAACCATGGTCACAGCAACGCTTATGAAGGAAAGTGTTTAATTGGGCCTCGCTTACAGTTTCAGAGGTTCAGTCCATTGTCATTATGGTGGGAAGCATGGTGGCACACAGGCAGACATAGTGCTGGAGAAGGAGCTGAGAGTTTTATATCCAGATCTGCAGCAACAGAGAAAGAGAGCCTTTGGGCCTGGCTTGGGCATTTGAAACCCCCAAGACCACAAGGCAACATCTCTTAATCCCTTTCAAATAGTACCACTCCCTGATGACCAAGCATTCAAATGTATAAGCCTGTAGGGGGCATCCTTATTCAAACTATCATTCATACTCATCATCATAACTGACTGCTTGAGTTTGTCACCAGGTCCTTCCTAGTAAAAGCAGAGAACCATCTCCTACAAGCGGTCTTCTGACTGGCGCATGCTTCCCAAGGCACATGCAGATTCTACTCCCACAATAAGTAAATCCAAGGAAGAGGCAGGAAATTAGAGGCAAATGTCTTGAAATGTGAGAAAATACCTCACTGGAACCAGAGGCAACTTTGCAGATAATTTTGTCTACATGATGGGGGAGTGGTACACTCTGCATCTCATAAGCAGGAGGCCATCGGTGTCTTTGTTGAGAGACAGCTAGAGGACAGAGAGAGAAACAGGAAGGAAGACTACAGTGAAGGAGATGTTGGCCTTGGGGCCTTGGGGCCTTGGGGCACATCAAGGCATAGCCACTCGGTCTTCTTCCTCCTTTTGCTGGAGTCATACCCTTGACTCCAGGACACTGTGATTCTGAGCTGGTTGGGTTGCCCAAATAAATCTCCTTTTTAAAGTAAGTGTTCACTCCAGGTTCCGCTCATCAAAGCAGAACACGGGCTTTGTGTACAGCAACAGGAAGAGGTATCCCAGCTCTCTGTGAATTGGTTACATCTTTAATTTCGGGATGTTTTGAGAACATGCAATGTGGAGATGAAGGAGACGCATAAAAACACCTGAAGAAGCAGCAGCACTGCCGGGGAGACTGCCACACTCAGATGCAAATTTTGTTCAGAGGCTGTGAGGATCTAGTCTCCTGACCACTATGCATGTAGAGGCGATGAAAACGGAGCCAATTGAGAAAAAAGTAAGGACATCCAAAGCTATTTACTGTGACAGCGTGTGGGCAACTGAATCCAGCTGTGCCTGAAGCCAGAGGTCGAGCAAGCCAAGACCTGGTCAAAGAATTCCCTTTCGTTGCTCTCACTGCTTCCACCCAGGCTCTCTTCTACCTTGATAGAAGGGTTGCTGATGTAAAAAGTGAGACAGACCGGAAGGAGCAGGGACCCGTGACTGCCCTTTTGGCTTCCGCATGCTAGCTCCAGCAGGCGGTACTCAATCCCTCCCAGACCTCTCCTATAACTGTCCTTCCTGCTAGCCACTGTGGCTAAGCCAGCAACTTGAATTTCTACCTGACCCAACAGAAAAGGCTGCACTGCTGCCCTCATTCCCTTCTTTGCTCTTAGGTCTCCTGCTCTGTCCTCCAGCTGGAACTTAACCATCTCCAAGGGTCAAGATGCGGTGACTACACCCCCTCCTCGCCCCCACTGCCCCCACAGTATACCCAGGATGAGGCTTAGGTTTCAGAGCAGCCAGCAGACTCTGTCGGGATGCAGCCCCTCCAGGATTGTCTATACAGCCAAAGCTCTTTGCCAAGGGTTCCAAATGATTCTCTGAGCAAGGTTTATTCAGAGCCCTGAACCGCAGCAGAGCAGAGGCTGCTGCTGGGGCTAAGTGGCCACAGCTGTGTGGGTTAAAGGTCCCTGAAGGCTAAGAGCCAGCCAATCACTCCAGCACTCGGAGTGAGAGACAGCCAGCCAGAGGAAAGCACCAGAAGCCAGAAGTGCTCCAGGGAGAGAGCCTTCTGCTGTAGTCTCCCACTCCTGTTGAAATAGGATGGGACTCCGCCACTGCAGCTCTATCGAACCCAATTATTGCTTAGTAAGGCTGTCCTAGTTTCATTTCTATTGCTATGATAAAATACGCCCAACCAAAAGCTACTTAGGGGAGTTTACGACTCCAGATTACAGTGCATCTATACGGGGACTTGAGCCAAGATCAGAGACAAAGACACCCATGCATTCTGTGGCTGCCTGCTTCAGGCTCCTGCACTGTGACTCCCTGCTATGAGTGTACCTAGAACCCTGAGATGCCATAACATCTCCCCCATCCCTTTCCTCCCTCCAACCACTCCTATTCAACTCCCTTGCTTTCTTCTCAAATCCCTTGTTTTCTTTAATTATTGTGATATGTATACACATGTGTATATACATATTTCTAAATACATAGATATAACTTGCCCAGTGTAAACAATGTTACCTGTGTGCGCATGATCTCAGAGCTGACCACTTGGGATTGTACAGCCAACTGGGGATCCCTTCCCTGGGGACAATTATTTCTCCTGCTCTCAGCATTCACCATTTGCCCATGGGTCTTTGGCTAGGGGCGAGGCCTCGTTAGCTTTCCCCCTTCCATGTTAGCATGTTCACTGGTGGCAGTGGTGTTCAGTCCTTCTTCAGGCAGCCATGTTGTTGAGGCTTCGGTGGTGTAGCCTCTCTGGTATCCCTAGGAGACACGATCTCATAGCAGACTTCCTATTCCTCTGTCTCTATCTTTCCACTTCCTCTTCCATAATCATCCCTGAACCTTGGGTGCAGGAGTCGAGTTGTAAATGAATCAGTTGGGCCTTGGACCACATGAATTCTTGTTCTCTGCATTTTGATCTGTTGTTGGTTTTCTGCAATGCTCTCTGCTATGGAGGAGTTCCTTTGATGAGGGGTGAGAGCTACAGATAAATACTTAGAATGTACTTGGCGCTTATGCTGGTAGTAAGGTGGCAGTTCTCCTCCATTTCTTTATGGTTTCCCAACTTAATGGAGTACAGGTTTTTAAAGTAGTCCCTTATAACATTCTGAATTTCTTTGGTGTCTGTTGTGATGTTTCCCTGTTCATTTCTCACTCGTCGGTTTGGGGCTTCTCTTTCTGTCTTTTGATTAGTTGGGACAAGGCTGTCAAACTTGTTTACCTTCTTAAAGAATCAATTCTTAAATTCATTGAGTCCTCGTATTGCTTCCCTGGTTCCTATTTCATTAATTTAGACTCTGGGTTTGAGTATTTCTTGATATATGCTAGTTTTGGGTTTTGGTTGTTCTTGTTTCTCCAAATGTTTGAGCTGCACCATTAAGCCATTTATTTGTGCTCTTTCTGATTTTTATGTAGGCTCTTAGAACAGTGAATTTCCCTGAAGGAACAGGATGGCTTTAATGTACCCCAGAGGTCCCACTCTGTTGTTTTCCATGTTCAATTCATTCCAGGGACTATTTGTTTGTTTGTTCATTCCAGACAGGGGTTCTCTGTGTAGCCCTGGCTGTCCTGAAACTCAGTCTGTAGACCAGGCTAGCCTTCGACTCAGAGATGGTCTGCTTCTGCCTCTTAAGTGCTGGGATTAACAGTGTGTGCCACCATGCCCAGAGAGTTTCAAAGCACTTTTGTGGGACCCTGAAAGGTAGCTTGGTCACCGGTTAAGCTTAACGCTTGAAGCCCTGGAAGGGACAGTAGGCACTTTGCCTGATTCCCAGGCACCAGGCCCCTGTCACTAGCCACAGCCCCCCCATAGACTTGTGGCCATCAGTCACATAAGGGAAATGCCTCAAACTCTTCCACATGTAAAGGACATGACCTGTAGTCAGGTAGGCTCAAGACAGATCCCCATTATCATGAAGTACCTAAAGGCCTGGAGGGCTTAGCCAATAAGCTTTTCTTCCCAGTCACTCCTACCTGCAAAAGGTATTTAATCTCAGGACCACCCTGAGAAGTGAGGTATGTTTTAACTCATCTACTTTCCTCCATGACAATAAATGCCTTAAAACCATGGACTGCCTCTTTTCATTAGGATCCTCCATGAAGAGGCCTTTGCCTATAGAGCATCTAATCTCCCATAGAAGGCCTCTCTGCTCTCCCAGTCATGGCTGCCACCAAGCCCAAGTCTCAAGCCATCAAGTCAATGGGGTCCCCGCCATCCTTCTCCCCCTTGGTCCTGGGCTAGATCTAGCCTGTGGCCCCCATCCATTCTCAGCTCTTCTGCAGCATCCAGTGGAGCCTGGGTGTCCATGAGAACCACATAGCCTGGCCTTCTTGCAGGCCCGGGGACTTCTGGAGCCAGCTCCAGCTGTTCTCCTTCTCGGACTGTGCTTCCCCACTGGAAGCAGTGTCCTATGGCTCTCCTAAGGTCCCTATGGCTCCCCGAAGGCTGGGCACCTGCCCAGCATGGGGTAAGCACAGTCAACTCCCCGAGTCCTGTCTCCTAGAACCCCAATGACGCTACAGACTCTTTACTTTTTCCTTGATTTCTTTTTTGATCCATTCATCATTTAGTAATGAGTTATTTCATCTACATAATTTTGTACATTTAGAAGTGTGTTTGCTGTGAATTTTAAATTTTATTGCATATGGTCAAATACTATACAAAGTTAATTTAATCTTTTTTTACTTTTTTAAGATGTGCTTTGAATTCTAGGAAGCAGCCTATTCTAGAGAAACATTCATGAGATGCTGTGTAGTGTGTGTATTCTTTGGAATATTCTGTGGATATCTGTTAGTTCATTTGATGTGTTGATATTTGTTAGTCATTTAATTCTGATGTTTCTCTGTCTTTTGTCCAGATGACCTGTCTACTAGAGAAGTGCGGTACTGAAATTGCCTCCTCTTAATGAGTTCATGTTAATCCACATCGTTAGTTCTAGTAGTACACTTTCTATAAAATTGGGAGCACCTAGGTTTGGTGCATACACATTTAACAAAGTAATAATACCCTTGTTTAGAATGAGGTATCCTTTGTTTAATCTCTTCTGATAAATTTAAGTTTGAAGCCCATTCTGTTGGATAGTAGATAACAATGCCTGTTAGCCTGCTGGTCCCACTGATTAGAACACTTTTGTCAGTCCTTTCACTTAGGCAGCCCCTATCTTTAAAACTAAAGTATGTTTCTTGTAGACAATGGATAGACAGACTTGTCTTCTAGACAGATTTTGTTTCTTGATCCATTCAATCACCCTCTGTCTTTGATTGTAGAATTGAAGTCATTAATTTTTAAAGTTATTGTTGAGAGGTGTGTCTGGACTGCAGTCACTGTGCTCTCTTGTATGTTGGCATTGTTTGTGGTCCCCAGTACTTTGTGCTTCAGTAATTCTAGCTTCCTTTCTTTCTATAGTCTCTCAACTATGCCTATTCTCCTCCTGGACCTAAAATATTGCATTTTCTTTAGATGTGTTCTGTTGGATACAATTTCTTAGGCTGTTTGTATCATGAGAAGTGTTTCTCCTTCAAAAATGGCAGATAGTTTTGCTGGCCCCATTGCTCTAGGTTGGCCATCATGGTCTGTTAGGACTTGGAATGCATTGCTCCAGGCTCCTGAGGCTTTCAAAGATTCCATTGAGAATTTAGCTGTTATTTTATGTGTGACTTGCATTTTCTCCCATGCAGCTTTTAATACAGTTTCTTTGTTCTTCTGTATACTTAGTGTTTGAACTATAATATACTGTGGAGGTTTTCTTTTTGGTTTTGTCTATGTGATATTCTCTGTGCTTCTTGTATCTATATTGCTTAAATGGAATGAAGTCATGTTGGACATCGTAGGGTGGGGGCAGGGCTGGCATGCAGGGTGTGTATCCTGGTCTAAGCCTGGAGTTTGGCAGTACATCTGGAGGGTGAAGAGAATACACAGAGAGGAGGATCAAGCCAGCAAAACCTTAGTGATAGATGTACAGGATCTGGCTAATCTGGGAGACTTCATGTGCCGTGGGATGGGGATGTAGATCATTCAAAGGCCAAGAAAGGCAGAATGGGTGGATCCACAGAAGTCTGAAGATTGGGGCAATGTCCATAGGGATGCTAAGATCAGACTGGGCATAGGATGCAGGTTATATCTATGAATTGGGGAAGGAAGCATGTGGAGGGAAGATCAGGCAGACTCACCCAGCTAGATCCTGGTAAAAGATGTCAAAATTAACTCTTAAATAAAATAATTTCATTTTTAAATAACTCATATTTTTGAGTTTTTTTATCCACCGAATTAAGAATAGACTTGGGTTCCTATACTCTGGGTAACCCCTCTACTACTGATCT